>NW_024063297.1:0-183149 GCF_006381635.1 Hibiscus syriacus
ACTATCTGAAGCTTGCTTCTTGAATTCGTCAACAATGGTCTCCAGCTTAGCTAGGGTTTTGTCAGTTTGTTCTTGTTGTCTTTGAAGGGATTTTCCAGATCAGTAACATTTTTGTCTGCCCCTGCAAAGTTCGCCATCCCATTTGGAAAATTTGACTTTTGACGTGCTTGGTGTAACTCGATCCATTCCGAGTCTTTTCTACCATACCTGGACTTCTGAGCTTTTCATCTCTTGTATTATAACCCCTTTGTTCATTAATACATATCATTTACGTTTAACGAACACATTTTGGTGGATCAACACCTCTTTTGAATGATGCAATGATAAAAATAAATAAAAGAGAACAAAATGAAAAGAGTTAGTGACGAAAGATAATAATCAAAACAATCATGAAAATAAAAGTCTTACCCTACATGATATCTACCCCACATGATACTACCCACATGCTTAAACATACGGACATGATCTTTATCCACAAGTGATTTTGAACAAGTCCTAACCGCATAAATTTCTAGTTCACATGTTTTGAACATGAAATAAGAATGAAATAATATCAAAGCAGCCTAGAGTTGAAATGAGGTTTTGGGTGGGCTCTAATTCCCTGTATCTCCCAGTTTAGGTTCTAAAAAAGTACCCGAGTTCTCCTTACTGGTGCCCCTTGGGTTTGCCAGACCCTTAGTCCTAAGCCTATAACAAGCTTATTGGACTAAGTTAACTCGAGAGGATACATTCCCTTATGCCCATACGGAGATAATTCACACGAAAGCATAAGGATATGAATCCCGAAGGTTACTTGCTAGGCTCATACGGAGAATAATTCTCACGAGAGGGTCGCTTTCCACCCCTTAAAAACGGTTTGGAACTCAAGTTTAGAGCCTTAGATGAAAATCGAGTTTGCCAAGCTGAAATCATTGAGAAAACTGTCAGTACAACTATTTTTCGATAAAACATAATCAGAGTAAGTAGTAAGGATCGAAAAATTACCTTAAATTTAAACTTACACTTTTCATTAAAAGACAACTGAAATTACCTTAGCCTGACTCACTTACCTATCCCCAGCGAGCCGCCAAGCTGTCGCGACCGTATTTCAGGTGGGCCTGAAATTGGGCTTCGACTTGGATAAAATGAATGGGAGTCGCCGCCGTCATTTATTTTAAATAAATAGGTTGATCGGATACCTTATTTCTTATGAGCTGCGTATGACCAAAGATGTGTCGGATTCGGAGTCGTTACAGTTAAGGAAGGGTTAGCACCCTTGACTGCCCTTTCGTACTACATAATTTCCAATTGTCTTTAATTAAGAAAATTGTAACTTAAATGAAAGATAAATAACGACCCAAAAATTACCATCTGATTGATTGAACTACCCTTAAAAGATAAAAATGTTAAAAGAAAAAAGTGAAAATGAATAAATAAAGAAAATAAAAAACAAATAAATAAAGCAAAAGAACAAAGAATAAAAAAATAAAATAAAATAAATAAAAAATAAAAAAGGTAAAAATAATAATAATAAAATAAATAAAATAAAGACATAATGACGCATATATAATAATGCAGAAAATAAATAAAAATATAAAAAACAAATAAAAAATAAGTAAGTGAATAAATAATATAATGCATAAATAAAATATTAAAGGAAAAAGTATAAAGAATATATAATAATATAATAATAATAAAATATATATAATAACTATAATAATAATAAGAAGAAAAAAAGAGTATAAAAAACAAAAAACTTACTCTTATTAATGCAAAAATGATTAAATTTGGGTGGAGACAAAAACGGGAGGGCCTAGAAGAAAAAAAGGTGAGAGAAAATTATATATAATACTATAATATAATAAGAAGAAAAAATAATAAAAAAATAAAACTTAGCCTACTATAATTAATGCAGAAGAATGATTAATTTGGGTGGAGAACAAAAAAAGGGAGGGGACCTATGAGAAAAAAGGTGAGAAGAAAAATATATATAATATGGAATAAAGTAAGTAAAAATAAAGAAAATATATACATATATGAAATATATAACATGATAAAAGGCAATAGAGTAAATAATAAATAATAATATAAAACAGAAAGAAGAAAATAAATAATAACAAAAGATAATTAAATATATAGTAATAAGGGCTAAATTGAAAGGGAAATATTAAGTGGCCAATTAGGAGGGTTTCAAAGTAAAAACCGATTTTGGGGTAAAATAAATTACCCTAAAACACAATTCACCCTCTTTATTTCAGAAACACGTGGTCGTGTGTTTGCGGGTCGGTCATGGGTCGATTTGTGGGCTTACTATAAATGTTAAACACCATAACAACACTTCATTTCCACCATTCCAACTCGATCAAACACAAAAAAAAAAAAAACAAATTCTCTCACACTTCTGAAGAACACGACCACCCAATCCAGAATCCGGCGGTCCGCCGCCGATGAAAATGTTTTTTTTCGAAATTCTCTCTTCCCTTAGTTTAAATATCAACTTTTTTTTTTAAAAAAAAATCGCATCAGATGAGAGTATAACTAAAAGAAAGTTTCGAAATTTTTTCTTTTTTTCTTAAACCGAAATGATTGAAGAACAAATATCACTCCTACATAAACATCGATCGACAAAACAAGGTAAAACCACACCTTTATTTCAAAGGGTTTTGAAGTTTACAACTTTGCCTTCATTTTTCCTTATTTTCTTGTGATTTACATGGCATTTATAGTCTAAAAATGCTATTCTTAATCCCGACTTTTTAGAGTTCTACTTGGACTAATATTGCGTGATATTTGCTTTTTGGTGTCCTATAATCCACGCGTTGCTTGTTGCCGAAAAATCGACGTTGGGGCGTGTTGGCGAGGAGTCGTGAGATAAGAGGAGTCTTCGGCAGTTGCGGCTGATGGAGAAGGGCTAGGGTTCTGGAAACCCTAGCTTACTGATGCGGGGCACAAGCGAACCGGGTCTCGGGTTGCTCACTTGGTTCTCGGGTCCAGGTAACTTGTTGGGTTGCAGCTGTTGGTCTGCTAGGTTATTTTGTAAACATTGGGCTTGCAATTGTAAATAAATGGAACCCAATTAATATATGTGTGTAATATATGCTATATAATTATAATATATAATATAATATGCATCTGTTATGTGATATAATACATGTATACTATATACTACAAAAAATAACACATAGCACGTAAATGCCATAACACGATCGGACGAAAATATGTCGACACACCTACTAAACAAATGACGTAGTTGATGTGGATCTCTAACTCCCCGTTAGTCAGTAACCACATTAGCTACGCCATCTGTTTAGTAACGAAGTGGCTACATTGAAACCACTTAAATAGTGATGTGG
The DNA here is from genome assembly GCF_006381635.1 of Hibiscus syriacus. NCBI lineage: Eukaryota > Viridiplantae > Streptophyta > Magnoliopsida > Malvales > Malvaceae > Hibiscus > Hibiscus syriacus. The sequence goes on from NW_024063297.1 coordinate 3,333, forward strand.
TCATGTTGCTAAAATCGAAACTATGGAGATCATATCGACACCAACAGCATAATTATGTGGTCATTTGAGTAGTTTACCTTATTGAATTCTTTATTCAGCCTGCAATGGGAAGGTATCTTCACTGCCTTTCTATTGACCATTATAGAAAGACAATGAGCTCAAGCGATACTATCCGAGCTTACGCTTTAGAATACCAATATGGTTGGGAATGTATAATACACACCTGGAATAAATAAAGCGCTCGTATCCAACACTAATCCGAATCCGGCTTAGAATTACCATGTAAGAGTTTGAACTAATTCTGCTAGAGCCTACGCTTTAGAATACCAGTATGGTTGGGAATGTACCTCATCTTAAGCTAAGCTAGGAAGCCAGATTATGGTAAGCAAAGGGGAACTAGAAAATAAAACATGTGAAAATCGTCCAACGGTTTTGTCGTTATCATAAAGTGATATGGCAGATGCGGTCGCGAATTTGATGATCCCCCATTCACTTAGTAGCCCTTGTTTCCACGGATCCCAGCTCTCATGTCAACCTGGAACGGAACAGAAACGAAATAGACGTATAACACATTAGTAGTATATCGCAGAGTCTTCAACTCTAGACATAGTCGAGATAGATTATTCACCAAGATACCTAGCATTTTAATATAGTGTTTGTGTTTGTGTTAACGAACATAGAGTTTTAACAATCGAAGCTCCGATTTCATTTGAAAGTAGCCTCCTTTTTTTGTGTTGAAAACATACAAACATAACCTGCACTAATCGCCTTCGAAATGATAATCATTTTCTATTGATTATGGAACTGTTAAGCAATATAGCAAAGTGCAGCACAGAAATGTTGCAACAACGATGGAATTTGTGTATTCCTATTGCGAATTTGTGACCGTATATCTTCTTGTGTCTTAACCATGTGTAAGATTTATTTTCAGACCTGCCATTTTTCTCATTACTGTTAATAAAAACATTTTACGAGGATTGATCCTCCTTTACGAGGGACCAATCCTCCTTTAGGAAAGAACAATCTTAAAGGGCCGGCCGATCGCTCCGACTATAATTTGAAAGAACAATCTTAAGGGTCCATGAATATATGACAGTAAATATGAAAAACAGCATTTTGCAGCTCCACAAAGGAAGTATCAACCGAATAATTGCATCCAAAAGGGAAAAGCATTACTTTACTGGCCTTCTCTCAACAATTTTTTCCCTCCCGTTGTTCAAAAGAGATTCGGATTAAATGGTATCTGAAATTTTATTCATACCCAAGAAATAATATTTTTACAAAAAGAAGCATTTTACACATACAACATATACTCCTTGAGCCAAAATGAATTTGAAACCTGAATACATTGAATTGCTAAGGTAGAGTTATTAATTATTCCTTACATAAGGCCAGAAAGCGGTTTTAAACTGTACTTGAATCAGTCATATTCTACATATTGGCCTAAACTTATCATGTACAAGTAACAGAAGATATGATACAACACAAAAAATAACATAAACAGATCATAAATACATGAACATGTCCAATATACAAAACAATTGATTACAAGCTGAAAACCGAAGATATAACACCTTAAACACGATTGTGACATAAAGAAAACATAAGACACACCATATGGGTGTGAATATTCATTGATTATCAAGTCTGGAGCAAGATTGCAAATGAAATGTCTCTATTACTCGCAAGTTATTTGAGTTCGACTTGAAAAACTCAAATTTGGCTCATACTTTATCAAGCCAAGCTCAAGTTACTCGAAGTTATTGAATGAACAGAGTTCAATTATCTTAACATCCATGTCAAGTAACTTGCTAGCCTAATTAAGTGATATTTTTTGTTTAATGTATACACTATAGCAAAATGTTCTTTAGCGGCGTTTTTAGAGTAAACGCCACTAAATTTAAACATATAGTGGCGTTTACTTCCAAACGCCACAAAATAGTAACTTTAGCGGCTTTTATACAAACGCTGCAATAGGGTTAACTTATACAGGTGTTTTTCAATAAACACCGCAATAAAATAGAACTTTAGCGGCGTTTATACAAACGCCGTAATAGTTTACCTATAGTGGTTTTTTTTCAATAAACGCCGCAATTGCTTGAATTTATACGAAATGCTATAATAATTAAATGAAAATATTTTAAATTAGGTATTAAATGCGTAATTTATCCTAATTAAAATATCGATTAATTATGGCATTAATTCAATTAGAATTTTAATAATGATATATTTTAAATGTAATTTATGAGGTGAATTTAAAAATTTACTTTTAGAGTCATCATAATATAATAGAAAAAAATGAATTGTTTATAAATTTCTATTAATAGAAAAAATTAGTAAATATTTCTTATCAGTAAGTGAATAATTAATAATTATTATTTTAATCAAATTAAAAATTATTATTTAAGGGAATGGTTTTTCTACAATTAAATAATTGTTTAGATAATAATCATAAGTTGAATTAGGTTATAACAGACCGCCCTTTGCCGCGACCTCTCCCAAATATCAGATCAAAAAGAGGGGGGAAAACTCTTTTTGGTTCAACTATGGCGGCATCGTCGTCTTCGGATACTTCTTATTGTTCCACGGATTCCTTGTCCGATTCGTCATCCTCACGGGCCAAAAAACGCCGTCATCGCAGTCACCGACGCGAAAGAGACAGAGATTCTCTCAAAATCCGAAAGAAAAACCGTTTGATTGGTAAACGGCGTCGTAGGAAGCATCGCCGCCACTCTTCCGATTCTTACTCTTCGTCTGACACCGATTCCTCCAGGTAAAAAGAAATTGTTTCTTTTGTTAACTAATTGATGTTTAAGATTAGCTGTTAGGCGAATAAATTAAGATTTTATTAAATCTGGAATTTTCGTTGGAAGTATTCTTCAATGAAACGTTATCATGGATTTTTCAATTTTTATGTTACTATTGTAATGTATATTTTAATATTGTTCCAACTTTAATTCTTTGCTGGTTTAAATAAGATTGGGTTGTAATGATATAATCCGGGATGAAAGCTTCAAAATGAATCAAAATTATAGCTTATGATGTATATCTAGCGAGCTCGTTGCTTATGCCTTCGATAAGTTTTGTTTATAGTACAATGAGTTGATTTGTATTATCATACATTTTATACAAATGGAAGTTGATGTATGTATTGCAGTAACTACTTAACATAAGGAAATGCAAAATTGTGTCTTCTGAAGCTTAAATGCATGATCAGACTTCTTGCTTTTTGGCTCTGAATAGTTGATAAATGAGCAAGAACAATTTCCCTTCATCAATGTTCTTTTTCTTTTTATTGTTTTTGTTCTCATACTTTTATGTGTTACATGGAAGGTGTAGAAATTACATAAAACTATTTGGTTATTTAGAATTTTACAGACTAGTAACCTTAACATGGAAACTTGGTCAATGAGTTCCCTAACATTTATGACGGCTAAATTGTTGTAGGGGTAACAATTCATCGGACAGTGAGCATGAGTCCAGCCATTCAAAGAGGCACAAGAAAAGTGACAGGCAAAAGATGGTTAAGTTTTGGTTCTACCCTCAGTTAGCTCTGGCATGGCTACTACATCAAGGGGAAGACATCATTCCGATCCCAGGTAAGTTCGGAAACCTATGTTATTTGAATTCAAGTGCGGTGATGGATACGGGTTTGGAATCGTGTTTTTACAGCTACAAGATGATTGAAAGAAATCTGTGATGCTGTGCCAGTTGAAGAAGTTGGTGGCGGCAGAGAGTATGATGTTTTTGCTGATTATTGCTATAAGGTGGCAAAAACATCCAACTTACCTTTTACATTTTTGGGGTTGAATTTCGGTGGCTAAGTTTCTTAATTGGTGTTTGGCTTCAATTTGAACTGTCTTACCAGTGATTATTTGGGCCTTAGAAGCTAGCTGTATCTAGGATAGTTTGTAAATCTTATGCAACATTGACAGTGGCAAAGTATTAAATAATTTCTCTAGAAAGTTTATGAGCTCTGATTGTTGTCATAATTAATTATTAACCCCTTTTACGGAGGGATTACAATGGTTTTGCACAGAGCATAAATTAAGTTATCGAAGGTACAGTTCTATTTTCTTTCATGAACATTTTTGCCAGTTTCTTCACTTTCAGTTTAGAAAGATAGTCTGATTATCAGCTTCGAATAAAACTGATAATTATGTAGCTTTCAAGGTGCGCATCTTTATTTATCAGCTTCGATTTCCCCCTTTCAAGGTGCGCCTAAGTTTGGTTGATGAACAAAATCATGAACATATGTTTCTGAATTTGTAATGTGTAATGTGTCATCTCTTAGAGTTTTACATTTAGCGATCTTGTCATCTCTTAGACTTCGACATTTTTTTGCGACAAGAAATAGTCGAAGGAAGGAGAAAAAGAAACATGATTGTTTACAATGCTTATACCCTCTCAAAACTCATGCACGGTTCAAGTTGGATGAACCTTAAATCTTTCCACTGCTTTAAGTGTTTTTCCCCCATATTTGTCACATGTGGAGAAGTAGCATCCTCTCCAACTCACTCTTCAAAGACAGATTCTTTTAGTATTCCTTCTTAATTATGCATGGAACTTTAGCTCTCTTTGCAGCAAGACGAACATCTGGAATTGTTGTTAACATTGGTTTCCAAGTTACATCTGTTGTTCCAAGTATGTACTTGATTTCTCGAGTTGTTTTTGCATGTGATTGATAATTAACATTAATGGTGATTTATTATTATTATTATTATTATTATTATTATTATTATTATTATTATTTTCTGATGTCCTGTGTATGTCTATCTCCTTAATCGTTTTTTTTTCTTTCGTGTTAAAAAGGGAATTAAAAGAACTGGTTATTGTGACTTTTTCAGTCTAATGCGTATTTTACTATGTCCGCTTTCTCCATTTTTCTGTAATATCTGAATGCTGGATTTGTATTGGTTACTCTGCGTGTTTTATAGTTTTAAATGGGAAGGTTATGCATAAGGTGGGTGTTGAAGTTATTGGACTGGGAGCATTGAAACTAACAGGATACCTCAGGGAATTCTTGCAGCAGAACAACATTACCTTTGAATTGTTGTACACTGTGCGGACACTGAAAGATGTATGCTGTAATCCTCTGCAACTTGGGGTTAATGCTATTTCCTTTATATGGTTTGAGTAGTGTCAAAGGTGTTTAAAATTGATAAATTTACTTTGGTGTTTTTGCTCCCTTTTTGAATCAATGCCTCGTTGACCTTTGGAGCCTCCAGACCTTCACTCTGATGTTCATGCAAGATCATTTACCTTTGCTTTCTTGCTGTAAATTGGCAACATGTTCATTCAATTTTCTTGATACTCTTTTTGTATGATTAAAATACAGAATTTATGCTACGTTGCTATTGATTATAAAACCAAACCGTCAAAAGATACTCGAGCATCACTGGAGGCTCCAACTGTGGGCCGGTTTACTATGTCAAAGGAACACTTTCAAATTGGAGAGATCTTATTCCAGCCTGTATTGCAGGAGTGTAAGTATGTAAATAGTAGCTTCAATAAAATTGTCTCTCAAGTCTGTAAAGAAAATGTAGAATGTTTATGAAGTATCTAAAGGTTTTACAAGTGATGTTATTGTTCTAGAGAACAATTCCAAAGTACATTACATTTAATTTTAATGTTTATAAATTTTAATTTATTTTGTTACTAAAATTTATGGTTGTTATTTATATAAAGTTACATGATATTAAATTTAGGTGATGTAGAGAAGAAATGAAATATGCAAAATATTAATTAATCTTAGGAAAACAAATGCTAATTAGCGGCGTTTGTATCAAAATATGCCGTTATAGATATAACTTTTTGCGGCGTTTGTATAAAAAAATGCCGCTATAGATTTGACCTTTTGCGGTTTTTGTATTTAAAACGTCGCTATAGATCTGATCTTTTGCGGTGTTTGTTCCAAAAACATCGCTATAGGTCTGACCTTTTGCGGTGTTTGTATCCAAAAACATCGCTATAGATTTGACCTTTTGCGGCGCTATAGATCTTGACCTTTAGCGGCGTTTGTATCCAAAAATGTCGGTATAAATCTAATCTTTTGCGGCATTTGTTTCAAAACCGCAGCTATAAATCTTGACTTTTTGCGGCGTTTTTATTTTAGAAACGCCTCTAACATTAGCGGCGTTGGTATAGTTGACGGTTCTTGCGGCGTTTTTACTATCGCCGCAAGTGCTTTTAGCGGTGCTTAAAAACGCTGCTAAAACTCTATTTTTGTTGTAGCCTTTATTATTCTTAACTAATAGGGTAAAGTACACATATAGTCACTCAATTATAGGGTGTTACTTTGTTGAGTCCTCAATTATTAAAAGTTATAAAATAATTTTTTGACTATTCATATATTTTAAATTTGCCTTTTCCATTAAAAAATTGATAATTATCTGAACTACACGTTAACATGCTGATTAAGATATGACAAAATCATATTTTAATGACATCTATTAGCACTATTAGTGTCTATACTTTTCAGTTTTGGCCCTGCCGATAGTACCTAAACTATCAGTTTTGATTTATTTTAATGTATAAGCTTTCAATTTTTTCAAAATCATACCTAACATAGTTTTCATTTCATTTTAGTATCCACCGTTAACAACTTAACGCGTTTAAACTATTAGTTTTGATCCGTTTTAATATTTAAACTTTCATTTTTTCAAGTACTAAAATGAAATAAAAACCAATGTTTTTAATAATAGATACTAAAATGAAACAAAAATTAAACTTTAGGTATGATTTTAAAAAATGAAATAAAACATACTAAAACTGATAATTTAAGTACTGAACGTGGAATGCACCCTTAGAATTAAAACCTCCACCATTATCAACTCTATGACTAAAACCCTATCACCATGATAATAAAGAAAAAAATATTCAACAATATAATGGACATGAAAAAGAAAGAAGCAGAATCAGCGTGCCAGTCCTCTTTTGCAATTGAAATAAGTTTCTCTGAGTCCAACACATTCGCTTGGTATAGAAGGGTTATTTTCTCCAGCGCATCCCTGAATGAACTTCTCAACCTAATTAAACCCCAAATTCGGAAATTCAGTAATATTCTATGATTTCATGTCTGGGCATTAAATCTGGAAATCAAGGAGGAAAAAACAAAGAGGGCAGATGAGAAAGGGGAAAAAAAGAATACCCTAACACAATCTGATTCACTTAGACACTTTATCTGTTCCATGGCCAAACCTTTGCAAGATTTTGACATTTTTCAATTTCGCAGCAATTATTTTTTTTAAAGAAAAAGTATTTTTGTCTTCAAATCGAACCAAGATGAAGAACGCGATCAAGTTTATCTGATTGATTACACGGTTTTACCTTCTATCTTTTTAATTTGTTTAATATTCCGTGTGCCCTGAAATATAGCTTAATTCTATTTGTGTTCGTATATCTAACAAATTATATTAGATATTTAATCATTCAACTATTATTTTGGTTCTGTTTTAATCACACTTAATACTGTTCTTGTTAATGGTTTTCTGATAGATAAATTCAAAATATTTAGGGGCTAAGACATGAGTGTCTGTTCTCGGGCGTTTTTACCGAAAAATTACCGGTGACCGGTATATTTACCGATCTAACATCGGTCAGATTATATTTCCCGATCTAACACCCGTAGCAGTAAAGAGCACTCCTTGCCCCGTGCTATATGCTGATTTGGCGTCACATTGAGTATAGCGCGCCTCCTGTACTGCGCTATACGCTGACATGGCTTACATGTGGGTATAGCGCGCCCCCTGTTCCGCGCTATAGCTGTTTATCTGACACGTGGGGTATAGCGCGGTACAGGGGGCACGCTATACCTTTAATTACCCCCCAACCTTCCCTATAAATACCCCTCGTCCATTACTTTCATCATACCATATTCTCTCAAATTCTCTCAAATACTCTCTCAGTTTAAGGTATATTTTATAATATTTTTAATATTATGTATTTAATTTATTTAAGCATTTTACTTTTATTTATTATTTTACTAATATAATTTTTTTGTATATATATATAATGGAAGGCGGTCTATTTCGCTTGGATGAAAATCATATATCTCGACACTTTGTTGATACAGTAACATTTTAATGTTTTAATTTAATTTAAATTATTTGTAATAATTTGTTGATTTATTTAATGCATGATTATTAGATTAAGAATTAATTTGTGTAATTATTATTTTTTAGGAGAAGGACCGTGTATTAGATCCTTTTATTAGGAATCTTAAGTTAGTGATACTTAGCCGTGTCTTGCCGTATTTAGTAGAGGCTGTATTTGGTTACATAGGTAGATATCAGGGTCACTGTAAGATAGAACCAGACCGTATTTCTGCCTTAGTAGAGCGGTGGAGGCCGGAGACCCACACATTTCATCTTCCGTGCGGAGAGTGCATGATTACACTTGAGGATGTTGCTATGCACCTAGGGCTTCCGGTGGATGGAGATGTGATAGCATAGATCTCGCAGGGTTCCTGGACTACTTTGTGTTGGGATAATCTAGGACGTGTCCCGAAAAAATTTATCGGAGGTAGGATACCGTTAAATTGGTTAGATGCCAATTTTCGGGAGTTGAGCGCAGACGCCTCTGAGGATGAAGTTAAGATGTATGCACGGGCATGAATACTGCAGTTGATAGGAGGGTTGTTGATGCCGGACAAATCGCGCAACCTAGTTCACTGCATGTGGTTGCGACATCTTAGCGACTTTCATCTGGCTGGATCATTCAGTTGGGGCTCGGCAGTTTTGGCTTTGTTGTACAGGGAGATGTGTGGAGCCACTGACTACAGGCGTAATGCTATCGGTGGATGTCTCCTGCTGCTGCAGTCTTGGGCATGGTATCGATTTCCCTTTTTATGTCCCGTTGTGAAGAACCCATTCGTATTTCCACTACTTCTGAGGTAATTATAAAGCTGATTTTGTATATTAATAATTTTATACAGCGTATAATAATTTTTTTTCCTTGAATAGGTGGTCTACTGATAGGAAAAATCATCAGGAGCTACCTGATGATTTAGAAAAAATTAGGGTGTTAATCGATCAGAAGGCTGGCACACATGTATGAAATTTAATGTTTAAAAATCAATTTTAGATTATAGTTATATAATTAGATTATTATTTTGATAAAAAATTATATAATATTTGTTTTAGTTTGAGTGGGTGCCATATTGTACTGATGATGTGAGGGCAGTGATCCCACCTGAGTTGAGGGGCCCATCAGATGTTAGGATGGCGATGGTCCCTCTGATCTGTTATGCGACCGTCGAGTGGCATTCTACTGATCGCGTGCTCCGCCAGTTTGGTTTTTTTTCAACCAATTCCAGAAGCACCTCGCAATATGGACGAGTTGCATAGCTTAGATAGACGCGACAAGACAGATACAGATTGGCTAGTGAGGCATCATGAGTGAGTCGTGTTGTGGGAGGATCGACATCGATGCCTTCCCCGTAGAGAGCCCATTTTTGATGACCTCTTGATGTTTGCTGACGGTTATTATGAGTGGTTCAACAGTAATGGGAAACCATTTATGCTTCTCGAGGATGCAAGAGGGCAGACCTTTCCGCGACGTTGACAGAGACGTTCACCGACACAGCACCATCGTCCCCTGACTCATGGACGGAGAGCATGTGCTTCCAGTTCATCCTCAGCTGCACCAGCAGGACCTTCACAGCAGCCACCGTAGCCATTTATGATGCCGCATCCATATATGATGCCGCCACTACCACCGTCACAGATGACCCCTCCTAGAGGCTATTATGGGTCTATGTTTGCAAATCTGACTTGGGGTTCATATGCTAGATATCTGGCGGGTTCAGCCTCATCACCCATGGCCACAACACATACACCTCCTGTACAGTTTTCACACTCAGCGATGTGTGGGTTTTATGAGTTTTCCCAGTTTTCGCAGGCCGGTGGGATAGTCAGTCATACACTTCCAGGGTCCTTATTTTATGGAGGTGCTTCATCGTCATCAGCTCCTCATCAACCTGATGTACCTGCTCAGGACGACGACGACGATGATGACAGCGAGGAGTCAGAACCAGTGATACGAATAAATCCTCCTCGAGACTGACAGCCACCGCCCTGCGGAACACATTCGCGACGCATGCATCGATAGATTTTTTTTATTATATTTGTATTTACATTATTTTGTTAAATTGTAAGTTTTTATTATTTCTCATTTAATACTTACTTTATTTTGTTAAATTTGTTGGACTTTTTTTTAATGTATTTCAGTTAATTTCGTTTATTGCCATTTAATATCAGTTATTGTAATTTGGTTATCATTTACCATTTAATTCTTATTGTAAGTTTGTTGTATTTAAATACCAAATTGTTATTAGTTTGATAAAATTTAATGATAATCTTTATAAGCGATTATCGAATGACATTAACTTGAAGCAAATGCAAATTAAAGTACAAGAATTATTATTTGATAAACAAATACATCATTTCCTCATCAATTGTTACTTGATGACAACAGAAGTGGACATGTTTTTCTAGTGTGTCATGGGTTTCTACAATGGCCACATCTTCTGTCTTGTCAAGATCTTTCTCGAATATCCATATAGCAATGAATTCGATTGGATTTTGGACGACCACGCTCCCTCAATAAACTCGGATTTGGTATAATCAGAAGCCAATCTTGAACCTCATCAGGGTCTTTGTCATTATCTATGGGGGGAAACTCAAATTCGTATACCTTAAAAACTTCAGATAGTAGGTATACAGGATCCACAAAATGATTATAGTCTTGACGTGTATGCGAGCAAGATGCTATCACATGAGAGCATGGATACTTCAGAGATTGAAAAAACCCGCAGTTGCACGTTCTGTCCCTTAGATTTACTCTTAACGAAACAGCTTCAATCCTTTGAAGAGGTCGCAGTAACTCTGTGACACGAAACATTTCATGCCTTCTAGAGAAGCTTGTTACATACATTCCATTTGATGTAGCAATTTTTTTTCTGTAGATCTGCAACTAATCTAGGGTGATAGACATGACCGCCTTGCATCCAGGTTTGAGCTTGTCCCCCGAGCTTCGCAAAAAGCGCCCCCAAACAAAAATATATAGTTTTTACCAAAGCCACTACAGGTAAGTGACGTGCACCCTTTAAGGTTGAATTGATTGCCTCAGCCAAGTTGGTCGTCATGTGTCCATATCGATATCCACCATCATATGCGTTCGTCCACATTTCTTTATCGATGAGGCTGATGTAATCGTATCCTTCCTCGTTCTTCTCCCGCAAATCTTGAAGCATTGATTCAAACGTTCGAGGAAGTAGTTCGTAACCTGATCAAAAAATGTATAACTTACTAACTTGCTTTCTTTGCAAAATTAAAACGATTGAAAGAAAACAAACTACATCAGTTTCACTTACCCATGCGCACAATTAATTGACGCTCATCATTCTTCTTGTACCTTCCATGATAGTTCGCAGCAATGTGTCAGAGACAATACCTATGTTGGACAAAGGGTGGTTGCCACATTGGACCCAAAGAATCCATTGCTGCTTTGATCCCAACTCCTTGATCTGAAATGACACAGATGTTTTCTCTCGTGATAACATGTGCACGTAAATTTCGGAGGAAAAAAGCCCAAGAATCTGTATCTTCTCCTTCAACAAGAGCAAAAGCAACTGGAAGAATGTTGCGATTACTATCTTGGACAACTGCCAATAATAAAACTTGCTTGTATTTTCCATACAAGAAAGTCCCGTCGATCTGGACCACAGGCTTGCAGTATTTGGTAGCATTAACGCTTTGTGGGTAACTCCAAAAAACCCGGTAGAATTGGCTTCGATCGTGAATAACTCGATCATTATGGTATGCATAGGAGCTTTTGAAGTCCACAATTGTCCTAGGATTCAACGTCTGCACCAGCCTAAACCAACCTGGAAGTTCGTTGTAAGATGCATCCCATTCGCCATGAAGTTTGACAATGGCATTTTGTTTTGCCAACCAAGCTTTTTTATAGGAGACAGTGTACCCATACTGCGATTATATAGCTGAAATCAACACAGCAACAACTATATGAGAGCTTGCTTTTACCATGGACATGATGGCTTGACATATCATTTCAGAGTTCAAGTTGGGATGATCTTGGTTGACCCCTCCAGCACAACATGTGTGAGGACCGTTGTATATTGTTAGTTCCAATATGTTATTTTTCCTCTTCATTTTTGATACACGAACCATCCAATTGCATCCGTTTTCGCATCGGACACAATAGCATACATATTTTACGGTCGTCGATCGATTGACTCTGAACTGAACAGAATTACGGATATTGTAATTTTTTATAGCCATCACCGCTTCTTCTTTGCTTAAAAACTCCATGCCTAAATATAACTCACCATTATTTATTGATGAGTAATATCCATAGTCACCGAGATGAGGCATATCTGCAAATTCTGGCCCGTACATTGCACCATAATCAGCTTAATACATGTGTGCAGGAGGGTCAGTTTGTACCACATTTCCTGGAACTTCATCATCATCGGAGTTGAATTGCGGTGATTCTGGGTGAATGAATAGTCCAGTCTCAGCACCATCCGCAGTAGCCTCACGAAGCGGTTCTTCTGGTGGAGATGATGGTTCCTCCATGCTCTCCATATTTAGGTCGAAGAACCTACTACTTGCACGCCTTCCCCTTGAACTGGAAGGCATATCGACATTGAAGTCGAAAAAGCTCGAAGTCGAATACCTCCCCTTGGAGCTTGAAGCCATCGTGTCAAATGGAAACTGCACATATGGTTGCGTCGATGGCATCTCCATATTGTCAAAGAAATTTGCAGATGAATGCCTTCCCCTTGAACTGGACGCGGTGTTGCCATACGGATTGTTCGTGGACCCACCTTGGTACATATCGTAAGGAGTTGCGGATGAATGTCTCCCCATTATGGCATTAAAATCATTACACATTACTGTAGTTGGGCTGTCAACTTGATCAACTTGTTCAGCCAGCCCATAGTGGGAGCTTAATGATTGACCCCGAACAACACACACTTGAACAAAATGTGCATACATCTCAATAGCGGCGTCTGAATAATTACTTTGAGCTTCAACCATCATTTGAACATCATCATTGTTCGAAAGTTCGAACGCTATATAAGTTAATGGCAACAATGATGTTGGAAATCTGTACTACAACGACGACATTCTTCTACTACTTCCAACATGAATCTTCCTCGAAATCTTCGTTATTAGCTCCTCAAGAGTTATGTTTCTCTTGAATGATATTTTAACACGCTCATTTGATACGAAAACAACGCCAGTTTCATCTTCTCGAATTTCACCATCATAATAAACAATAGCTGAAAGTCACGCCATTCTTTGAGTTTAAAAGTGCGACAATATTATATCTGCAAAAAAACAATAACTAAAACAAACCTGATTAAATAAATTATATATGAACGAAAATATAACACAATAAATTTTTTAAACATCAACGTAAATAATTTAAATAATATAATTTTATATTATTACCTGCACTGCAAAACTATTTTGACATATGCTCCTGCTTTTCAAAAAAATAATTGAAAATAATTAGTATAATATTTTTTTTAAATAATCATAATAAACGATAAGTATAATAAACAAAATTATAACAAAATTTATAACAAAAAATCGCACGAACTTCTAAATCAAATATGAGAAAATTACCAGAATTATTACTCGTTGACAGAATTGTTGTATTAATTTATAAGTTGAGAGGAGAGATGTGAGAAACTTAACCAGGAGTGAAGGGTATTTATAACCATATAAGGCACGGTACCTGCACCGCGCTATATGTAATTATTCAAATAAAAAGTATAGCGCGGATCAGAGTCCGCGCTAAATATAATTCGTACCAAGGTATAGCGCTGAGCAGGGGCGGCGCTATACCCACGTGTAAGTCATGTCAGCGTATAGCGCGGTACAGGGGGCGCACTATACCCCACGTGGTGCCAAATCAGTATATAACGTGGGGCAGGGAGCACGCTTTACTGCTACGGGTGTTAGATCGGTAAAGATAATCTGACCGGTGTTAGATCGATAAATATACCAGCCACCGATGATTTTTCGGGAAAAACGCCCCTTTCTCGCTGCTCCTTTTTAATATTATTGGGGAGTCTCTGAACTTATTGTTGAGTAAGGCTCGTTCTACTGATCTGTTCTCCAAGGTGAGGTTGATTCCGCTAACAATTTTATTTTCATTTTTCATCTTCAGTGCACCAATAACTTAATTATCTTATTCGAGGCTACGAAAAATCAACTTTGTGACATCAAGCGATGCTAAGGGTCTTTGAAATTGCTTCAGGGCTGAAAGTGAATATGAAAGAAAACAGATTGTATGGTATTAATGTTAACTACTGTGGTAGGTTGTCAGTTGGGTTCTTTTCCTTCAGAATATCTGAGATTACTACTTGGGGACAAAATAATTTCTCTTGTTCTCTGGGAATCAAACATTGATAAATTTAATCAGATTCTAGAAAGATGGAAGTCAACTTCTCTGTCTTTTATTGGGAGATTAACTCTGATTAACTCTGTCCTATCCAACTTCCCGACTTATTTCCTCTCTATATTTAGGTTGCCTTCCTCCATCCTTAATCGCATCAACTCTCTAATGGCAGCTTTTTGTGAGGTAATGCTGCTGATAAGAATAAAACTCCTTAGAAAATGGTTGTGGCATTTCGGGAATGAAGAGGGAATCTATGAAAACAAGTTGTAATTTGCGGGAATAATCTCTCCCTCTGTTATTCTCCCACCCAAGAGATGTCAAGGGTCTGTCACAGTTGGAAGAGAAGAACATGGAAACGAAGAGGAAAACGGTGAAGTAGGGAGTGAGATGCGAAGGAGAAATGAAAAAGGGGAATTAGGGATTGAAGGGCGAGAGGAAAATGAGATTGGGGAATTAGGGATTATGGCAATTGAAGGGCCATGGATGTTACCTGATGAAGTGGAGCCGCACGTGACCAGTTCAAGCAATGGGGGAGCAGGCCAGAAAAGGATCCAAGAGGAGTCAACAGCCCAGTCAACCCAAATGGAGAAGGTTTAGCCCACGTGTTCATTCTAATAGCCTGTAAAGAAGAGAATCTAATATTGTTATAATCTGTTATAAGGACAGTCAGCTGGAATCCTTTCAAAAGACTGAATTAGCCCTGTAACTAAATAAAATATGCTGTATTGAGAAGAGGAACGATTTATGAAAGAAATGCATGAACTTTTTCTGTAAACTCTCTCAACTTCTCTTCTGAAATCCCTTTCTTCTTCGCTATTTCTTCTCTAATATACCTAGATCGTCACAATTGGTATCGAGAGCCTCGGTTCTGGCAAGTAATCAGGAGCATGACAAAGAAAAATCAGAATATGGAAGCTGATTTATCTGGGTTGCAAAAGCAGATGGAGGAGCTAACAGCCTTGGTGAAATAAGGTCGTGATGAGACTAATCCACCGAAATGGTGGGAGACTCAAGAAAACAGGATTGCTGCACTAGAGGCAAGAATATCCACTAATCAAGGTTATGTGGAGGAGCTGTTGAAAATTTTAACGGGCAGAAATGGGGAACAAGAACAGTCTGCAGGTGATCAGGTAAACACTCCTAATAACTCTAAGGATGGGGAGAAAAATCCTGTGTTAGTGACTGTAGTGAAGGATAAATCCATATTCACTTATAAAACCAATGAACAGGGTATACTAAAAGATAAGCCTGATGCTTGTTTCAACCCTAAGAACAGTAGTAGACCTGAGAATCAAATGGGGGAAAATAGTAACAATAGACCTATTATGATTGGAATGGAAGCTGAAAACAGGGGACCAGGGGGTTCTTTTAGCAGTTATGGGTCGATGTGGCATAGACCTAAAATCGATTTACCATTCTTTGAAGGAATCAATCCTAGAGGGTGGCTTCAAAAATGTCTCAAATATTTTTCTATATGTAATGTTCCTACAGAGCAGAGAGTAGAAGTAGCCACTATGTACTTGACTGGAAAAGCAGAAGTTTGGTTTGATGGATATATTATGCAGAAACACCATGTAACATGGCATGAATTTGAAGCAGATCTTTGTCATAGATTTAGTGACAAGACTTTTTCTGATATTGTAGAGGAATTACTAAGCTGACTCAGAAAGGGACTGTTGAGGCTTATCAGGAAAAATTTGAAGAGCTACAACCTTATATGTTATTACAAAATCCTACATTACATGAGGATTTCTTTGTGTCATTGTTTATCAGTGGACTAAGGGAGGATATTAAACATAGGGTGAAGGCTCTAGATCCTAAAAATTTGCCTGAAGCATACAAACAAGCCAAACTTTATGAATTATCTGTTGATTATGAAAATAGAAGAACGAGGCCTTCTTTTAAAAACCCACCCTACCCAAACCCCATTGTTACTTTTAAATCAGTTTCTATGCCATCAATTACCAAAAACACATCAGTTTCTAATCCTAAACAGAGTCTTATGGATTATAGAAGACAAAACAATCTTTGCTTCAAGTGTGGGGAGAAGTTTCTTCTAGGGCATCAATGTAAGTCAAGGAATTTAAATTTGATGATTGAGGAAGAGTCTGCTGTTCCTACAGATAATGTTATTATGGAATCAGATCAGCAATTGATGCAGGAAGAAGAGGCTCTAGAAATCTCGATGAATGCTATTACTGGTTGTATTAGCCATAATACATTAAGGATTCAAGGAGCCATTAAAGGTAGACCAATTAGTATTTTAATTGACAGTGGAAGTACTCATAGTTTTTTAACTCCACAGTGGACTGATGCTGGTATACAGGTAATTACACCATATCCTTTGG
The DNA here is from genome assembly GCF_006381635.1 of Hibiscus syriacus. Taxonomy (NCBI): domain Eukaryota; kingdom Viridiplantae; phylum Streptophyta; class Magnoliopsida; order Malvales; family Malvaceae; genus Hibiscus; species Hibiscus syriacus. The sequence continues at coordinate 20,117 of NW_024063297.1, forward strand.
CAATCACAGTAGCCAATGGACAGAAACTTTATAGTTCAGCAAGATGTAATCAGGTGGAGTGGCAGATGCAAGGGCAATCTTTTGTTCATGATTTCAGACTCCTAAAGTTAGGTGGCAGTGATATGGTGTTGGGGGTGGATTGGATGAAATTATTTAGCCCTATTTTGATGGACTTTAATCAAATGACATTGAGTTTTCAACATCAAGGGGAGAATATTATTATACAGGGACAACAACCATCTAATTTTTTGCAGCAAATTTCTGGAGCTACATTATTGAAAATGACAGCATCAGATTCTCCTATTTTGGGTCATGTGGTTTTGTTGACTATGTCTACAGATTCAAAACCTGTTCCACCAGCTATTCAACCTCTTTTACAGAGATATCAGTCTATTTTTGAAGAACCTACTGGGTTACCACCTACAAGGACTCATGACCATGCTATTCCACTTAAGCCTGACTCTACTCCTATCAATTTGAGACCTTACAGATTTCCACACAATCAGAAAGATGAGGTGGAAAAACAGATTTCTAGTATGCTTTCAGCCTCTATTATTCAGCCTAGTAGGAGTCCATTTGCTTCTCCATGCCTTCTTATCAAAAAGAAGGATGGTACTTGGAGGTTTTGTGTGGATTACAGGAAATTAAATAGCATGACTGTAAAGGATAAATTTCCTATACCTGTGGTTGAAGACCTATTAGATGAACTGCATGGAGCAATTTATTTTTCCAAGATTGATCTCAGATCTGGTTATTGGAAAATACGGATTAAGTCTGAGGACATATACAAGACAGCATTCAGAACTCATCAAGGACATTATGAGTTTAAGGTGATGCCTTTTGGACTTACTAATGCCCCTGCTACATTTCAAGCTTTGATGAATGAATTGTTTAGTTCATTTCTTAGAAAATTTGTCTTGGTATTTTTTGATGATATCTTAGTCTATAGTACTTCTATGAATGATCATGTTACTCATTTACGACTGGTTTTCGAAGTACTGCATCAGAATCAGCTGTTTGCCAAGCTGTCCAAATGTTTTTTTGGACAGAATCAGGTTGAATACTTGGGCCATATTATTTCAACTGTTGGAGTTTCTACTGATCCTAACAAAGTGGAAGCTATGAGGAATTGGCCAGTACCTAAGTCATTAAAGTCTCTGCGTGGATTTTTGGTATTAACAGGCTATTACAGAAGATTTATTAAAGATTATGGGTCAATTAGCAAACCTTTGACTCAGATGCTTAAGAAAGACAATTTTCAGTGGTCTGATGCAGCTTTGACTGCTTTTGAAGAATTAAAGAGGGCTATGTGTGTTGCTCCTGTTTTAGCCTTACCAGATTTTGGTAAGAGCTTTTATTTGGAAACAGATGCCAGTTCTGGTGGTATTGGGGCAGTTTTATCTCAAGAGGGCAGACCTATTGCCTATTTAAGTAAGGCTCTCAGTCCTAGACATGCAGCACTCTCTATTTATGAAAGAGGGTATCTTGCTATACTTCTAGCAGTTTCCAAGTGGAGGCATTATTTAGAGAGTAAATCCTTTGTGATTAAAACAGATCATGAGCCATTGAAATATCTATTAGAACAGAAGCTGACTACTGCTATTCAAAAGAAAGGATTGACCAAGTTATTGGGGCTAGATTACACTATTCAATACAGGAAAGGTAAATCAAATGTTGTTGCGGATGCCTTATCCAGACAGTGGGAAGATCAGGGTGACTGTTTTACTATGAACACTACAATGATTATTCCAGGTTGGGTTCATGAAGTGGAAGGGAGTTATAAGGATGATCCTATAGCTACTCAATGGATTTCTGTATTATCTGTTACTCCTAATGATGATCTGCAGTGGAAATTTTCAGGAGGTATCCTTAGATTTAAGGATAGAGTTTATATTGGGGAAGCTGGATCTCTTAGACTACAGATACTTCAGACACTACATGATTCTCCTTATGGTGGTCATTCTGGCAGTCAGGCTACCTATCAAAGGATCAGGTCTTACTTCTATTGGCCTAGATTGAAAGCTATGGTTGTTACTTATGTAAGAGCATGTGCAGTTTGTCAACAGACTAAGGTGGAACATGTGCCTAAACCAGGGTTATTACAGCCTTTACCTATTCCTCAACAGGCTTGGGAAGTTATTACTATGGACTTTATTGAGGGATTGCCTACATCTTTAAGAAAGAATTGTATTCTGGTGATAGTTGACAAGTTTACTAAATATAGCCACTTTATGGCATTAGCACACCCTTACACTGCTGCAGAGGTTGCCAAATTATACCTAGATTGTGTTTACAAGTTGCATGGTCAGCCTAAAATGGCCATTTCAGATAGGGACAAGACTTTCACTAGCCTCTTTTGGAGAGAGCTAATGAAACAGTTAGGAACGAAGGCTCTATTTAGCACTGCCTACTATCCTGAAACTGATGGACAGTTAGAAAGAGTAAACCAGTGCTTAGAACAGTATCTAAGGGGTCTCTGTTTTTTCCAACCAAAACAGTGGGCAAAGTGGTTGCCTCATGCTGAATGGTGGTATAATACTACCTACCATACTGCCCTTAAGTTAACACCTTTTGAAGTCCTATATGGCTACAAGCCACCTACTATGGTATGGCATACAGACAGTCCAGTACAAGGCATATCAGAGTTAATGCAGAATAGAGAAGAGATCAGGCAATTAGTCAAGTCTCAGTTAGAACAAGCAAGTAATCGAATGAAGCAAAAAGCAGATAAACATCGATCAGAGAGAAATTTTCAGGTTGGTGAATTAGTTTACCTGAAATTACAGCCCTACAGACAGACCTCTCTTGCCCTGCGAAAAAATTTAAAATTAGCAGCAAGATTTTATGGCCCTTATAAGGTTACTGAAAGAATTGGAAAAGTTGCTTATAAACTGGACTTACCTGAGACTTCCCGTCTCCATCCGGTTTTTCATGTTAGTTTATTGAAGAAACATATTGGGGCAACCGTATCGTCTTCAACAGATCCTCCTGTGATGGACGAAGTGGGTCAGTTCAAGATTGAACCAAGTCAGATTCTGGGCAGACGAATAGTTAAGAGACAAAACAAACCGATAACTCAACTATTGGTTCGTTGGACTAACCTGGATGCTACGAACGAAACATGGGAGGATTATTCTGTGCTCCGAGGCCAATTTCCGAGTTTTGATCCTTGGGGACAAGGATCTTCTCCAGCGGCGGGTATTGTCACAGTTGGAAGAGAAGAACATGGAAACGAAGAGGAAAACGGTGAAGTAGGGAGTGAGATGCGAAGGAGAAATGAAAAAGGGGAATTAGGGATTGAAGGGCGAGAGGAAAATGAGATTGGGGAATTAGGGATTATGGCAATTGAAGGGCCACAGATGTTACCTGATGAAGTGGAGCCGCACGTGACCAGTTCAAGCAATAGGGGAGCAGGCCAGAAAAGGATCCAAGAGGAGTCAACAGCCCAGTCAACCCAAATGGAGAAGGTTTAGCCCACGTGTTCATTCTAATAGCCTGCAAAGAAGAGAATCTAATATTGTTATAATCTGTTATAAGGACAGCCATCTGGCATCCTTTCAAAAGACTGAATTAGCCCTGTAACTAAATAAAATATGCTGTATTGAGAAGAGGAACGATTTATGAAAGAAATGCATGAACTTTTTCTGTAAACTCTCTCAACTTCTCTTCTGAACTCCCTTTCTTCTTCGCTATTTCTTCTCTAATATACCTAGATCGTCACATCAACTCTCTAATGGCATCAACTCTCTAATGGCAGCTTTTTGTGAGGTAATGCTGCCGATAAGAATAAAACTCCTTAGAAAATGGTTGTGGCATTTCGGGAATGAAGAGGGAATCTATGAAAACAAGTTGTAATTTGCGGGAATAATCTCTCCCTCTGTTATTCTCCCACCCCAAGAGATGTCAAGGGTCTCATTGTGGTCATGGAAAGATATAATGAACTCATTCTTTGCTCGGATGCTGTTGGATTATGTCTAAGGAATAATATGAAAATTTGTATTGGTAGTGGGAGATCGGTGGGTTTCTAGTTCGATGTTTGAATTGGCGACTTTCCCCTAAAGGAGACATTTCTGTAGATTTTTGCTTTGGCGATGAACAAAATGAGTTTTATCACTGAATTTGGAGTGAAAAATGCCTCATCTTGACAGTGGGACATAAAACGTAGACGCAAACTATTTGATTGGGAAATATGTCAATGGGAAGATCTTATTTCTCTGATTTCATGTTTCATTAGTTCTGAATCGGATAAAGATTAGGTGGTTTGTAGAGGCGTTAGTGAAGGGTCCTTCTCGGTGAAATCAATTTCTAAATTTCTAGGTCCCACAATAAACTCAAATTTTAATTGGAAAAAATGGTATGGCTTGGGTTAGCCTCTCCAAGAGTTGAAACGTCTGTTTGGAGGAGTTTTTTCGATGAGTCCTGGTGAAAGTCGAGCTTGCGAAAAGGGGTGTTAAAATATGTTTAATGATTTGTCTCCTCTGTGCTTTCAGTTTCAGAATCTGTTGAACATTTGATGTAATTCCGTCCACACTCCTCTAAGGATGAAGAGAATGGGTTGTCTTGATTATTTTCTGATCCAGGACGAACAGTAAGTGTTGTTCATGCAATGAAAATTTGGTCTGCAAAAAAAGACTGTTTAAGTTAAAAATGATATAAAGGTAATGAAATAAATAAAATAATGAAATGATAAGATGATCGAAATAAAAGTTGGATATGGAAGAAATAAATGAAGCCGATGATATGTTTGAATGACTTGAAGAAAATCCTTTGGTGGTGATGATGGTGCTCGACAACGGTGATAGAACTTGAAAATAATATCTCAAAGTTGTCAAGAAAGAAACTATGCTATAAAAAACATAACCTCAAACCTTATAAGACTTCTTTGAGGGATTGATAGGGAAACTGTGGCGGGTTAATCAACATTGCTCTTGTTGAAGAATCAAATCTAGAAAACTCTAGACTCGATGAAGAACAATGAGGAATGAATAGGGGAAGGTGGCGGCAACAAGTAACGTTCTTAGGGTTTCTTTTAGGTACTGAAAACAAGGTAAGAAACAAGATAAACAAAAGATAAAGAAATTGAAAATAAAGTAAGATAACCAAGAAATCAAAAGATCTCCCTTATTAAGGTGAACGATAAAGATGATTGATGGTGTGGATGAATATGTGAAAAATCGATGGATAATGTCCTATTGAGCCCTCCTAATCGCAATGAAAAGGCAAACACGATAATATGACTCTAACCAACCCTCCTAGTCGCGATGAAAAGTCAAATTGGAGTGTGAAGATTAATCTCCCTCACAAGAACTTGAAAGAACTCCAGGAGAAGAAGCTTCGAAGGCACAAGGCAATCAACACTTGCAAAAACGAACTCTCGTTGTATTATTAATCAAAGAAATCTGATTCACAAAGTTGAATGAAGCTTCCTTTATATAGGGGATGAGTTCTAAAGGTCTTAAATAACTAATGAATAAAATAATAACAAACTAAACATGTTTTAACTCTAATTTCTAATAAAATAATAATAACTAAAAATAATGTTTTAACTCATCCTTAATTCCTAATAAAATAATAAATATAATCCTAAAAGATAATGCATCATCCTCTATTAAATTATATTACAAATAATCAATATAAATATTCAAAATTCGTAATATTTACAAAATCACGTATTAATCTCGTATAGGAATTTCTGCATGCGCTATCTTCACTAAAAGGAATGTATCTTGAGTTACAGATATCTTCAATAAAAGCAATTCAAGAACCGTTGGAAAGATAAGAGACAGATGGTTGTATCTTAAGAAGATATGTTGACCAAATAAGATCAGGATCCCATTCAAAATGTCGTCTCAATTATGCTGTTGTTTTGGTCTTCTTTTCCAAGGCTTGGACGAGTGGATCATTTGGAAGAGTTATTACTTCTTCCTTTGATGTGAACCTTGTGATGCATGTATCATCTTCCCTTTATTCAAAAAGATTTGACATCGAATATGAAACATTAAAGGGAGAAACATTAGAATAGTTTGATAATTCATTCACATTATGCTTACAGAATATATATGCTTTGAATCTTCGAGACTTTGTTCTTCTAATAGGTTCGAGTAGAAACATTAGTTCAAAGATGCATGTATTATGGACCCTGGTGCATGTATCATTTCCCCACTCCTCAAAAGGTATGTCCTCAAATATGAAAATCCAAAAGAAAGAGAATTAGATGTGTTGAAAGAAAAACTTGTGAAACATTTACCAGGATCAATGTGATGTGTCTTTATGCGTTTTAGTCTAGGTTTCTTCTTTGTAGAAACTGATTTCTTGTAGTCTTGGAATCCTCTTTTGCATACAAGTCTTGTAATATGATGTTTAGATTGAAATTCAACATGGCACCGCCCACTGTTGGCTTTTTGTATGGTTGCTTCAGATAATTGCTCCATGGTTTTATTCGTGTATGGCGAGAATGAGTGTTTTAAAACCATGTCAACTAGTTTGTTAAAGTAATCCCTTAAGTCTTCTAAGTGTGGTTCATGAATTAAGAATTCTCGGGAGGAGATTTGTAGACTTTAGAACCTGTTTAGTTGGCAAGGAAACTCATATACAAGATAAAACTCATTAAAAGCACTTTTAAAAGTATGGATAGAAATATCAGAAATATTCGAGTTATCGTGATATAAATCTTTGATATGTTCAATTCTCAGAATAGTAGTATGCTTAAGAGTATACCTTCATGGTAAAGCATCGTCTACTATGTTTTGCTTACCTCGGTCTGTTACGCACTTAAAGGAGTTATGTTTGGTATGAATGACAACTTCAAGAGTCTTGCCTTGTAAAAATGAGAAGAAGTACGTTACAGTATCATTAAAATGAGTAATAAAATACTTACCTTTGGACTCTTGTAAGTCGTGACTGTTCATTGATATGGCATAGTGATTAGGGCTTTCAAGTGGTAACCCGTCAGGAGTGTCACTTAGCACTATTCAACAACTCTTGGCGATGAAAGATGGTGTGGGTCAATCTCGTGTTGCTTTTACTTTCTCATCATTTACATGGATTCGCTATGCACGAACTATAAAGCATGTGGAGTTTTTTAAGTCATGTTTCGTCATTAAGATGACATAACGACTAAGGCTTTCATGGATGTAGCATTTTTGTAACAAATCTAACTCTTTGGTTTCTTCAAGATTGTATGTTTGATGAGGTATGATGGAACCTTGAATTATATTGGTTTGATGTTGTTTTCTTCTTTACAGTGGTAATTCGTTAGGTAGATCTCATAACATTTCTCGAAAATCTTGTAAAAGAGATGAAAACACACTAGGCAAATCCTTGTTAATGTTAGAAATCGAAACAATTGATTCCCTAAAGCGAACAAGGATGCAAGGTTGTTTGTAAAGAAGGTTCTCTCTCAATTCTTTTGTGCTCACAAATAGATTTTGAGTCACTCTTTTCTTGTCACATTTAGGTACACTCACCTCTCATGGGTCATTATTCTTTTGCCTTTTGTAACTAGTGTTCTCTTTTGCTTTTGCCTCTTTCTCAGTTTTTCTTTTTTTTTTGCTTTCTCTACCTCCTCACAAATTATCATGTGATCTTTAGGGGCTGGAAGTGTGTCATTCTTTGCTGGTCATTCTTTCTCCTTGTCAGGTTTGTCATCTCTTGGCTTTTTTTTTAGAGAATATGGAGTAGAAGATGAGGAAGGATTTGAAGGATTACCTTGGTAAGAGGATGAATTACCTTGGTAATGTTCTCTGAATCAGAATCTCCTTTGGATTTTTGCTTCGATTGTCATTGCTTTATTTAGTGTATCTTCAAGGTTTTCGTAGCCATGGAGATCAAAAGACCAGTGATGTTTGAGTTTAAGCCAACGACGAATCTTGACACGGTGACTTCTTCTTTTTCGGTTATGTTAGCCCTATTGAGTAAGGACTGCATCTCCTTGTAGTAGTGTTCAACTGAACTTCTACCTTGTCGAAGTGAGTGTAGTCGTAGTTTAACTTCTCGCTTATAATGTGTCGGTAGGAATCGCTTCCTCGTGGTTTGTTTGAGGTCGGTCCAAGAAGTGATTGCTTGAATTTGGAAGTTCTCAATCTTTTTCCTTGTTTGCTTTAACCAAGTTCGAGCATATTCCTTCGAATTGCATGGTGATGAGGGGAACTTATTTTGCTTGGTGGTAGTCCTGGTATGAGAACATGAGATCAACTTTTCCTTTCCAATCGATGTAACTGTCCGGATTGTTGTCTCCTTTGAAAGACGGGATCGTGAACTTTGGTTTTGCAAAGAGTTTGGGTGCTTGGAAACTTGGTTGTTCTGCCTGTGTACCAAAAGTTCAGCATTGTTTGGTCTTGGATTTTGGTTTGGTAGATCCAGTAGTGGTTCTTGTCGTTCTCTCATGGTTTCATCAAATCTTTCAACTTGAGTCATGAGTCGGGCAAGTGCGGCTAAGATAGCTGTAAGTGTCTTGTTATTATTGTCGTTCATCCTAAAATCATGATAACACTTAAAAGAAAATTTTAAAGTAAAATAAAAACTAAAAGAATGAAAATTCAACAAAGCAAGAAGCCTCACAAGTCACTCCAAGAAAGTAACACAATGAGAGGCAAGTAAGCCGATCTTGTACTCTTTAAAACTCACTTTACCAAGTAGTCTTCCACAGTTCGTATCGGAGTTTGATTACTAGCAAAGGCAATAAGAAAAAGTTAAAAGCTTTATGAAGCTAAACAAATGTTAGACTCCAAAAGAACGAGAATGCAAAGAAGGAAGAAGTATGCAACCACTTTAGTCCTACTAACACAAGGAATATAATGTGTTAGATAATGAAAAAGAACAATAAAAAGGAAAAACAAAAGAACCTAAAGCACTAAGAGTCAAAGAAAAAAGGAACCAAACCAGAAAACCTAGAAAACGATGGATCAACTTGAGCAACGTTTTTGAGGGGATTACCGGGTCCAAAAATTTTGGAAAACTTTTCGAATGTATTTCGATGCGTGAAGAAACCACCTGTAAAATTTCACAACCAAATACCTTAAGTAGTATCCAGTAGGCTCTGTTGAACGGTGAGTACTCAAACAATCTATTTTTCGTGATCACTTTGTTTGAAGGTGTTATTGATCTCCAAAAATTCTTATTTTTTGTGTGAATGATCTTGAATATATGAAGTTTTTATCTGGATATTTTCATCACGAAATTCCTCCTTTATAATTTTCAAGAATTTCGACAAGATTCTAGACTGAATCTGCCGATGAAACTTGAATGATGTATTTTAAGGCTCTAATGAAGTCCGATTGGGGTTAAATTTGAACTGGGGATTACTCTTAGAATGAATATGAGATATGGATAATATCAACCCTAAATTCATTCGTTTACAATTTTTCAATTTTTGTGTCTTTTTTTTGGCTTTTTCTTTTTCTCCTTTTTTTCTTTTTAAAAAAATAGAAAACTTACAAGAAGGACTTGAATCTAAATTAAAATGAAATAAAAAGAACCTGAAATGATGAATCTTTTGTGAACTAACTCCGTTGGGGTACCTTGACAGTTTTGTGTACAAGAACAAGCAAGATTGCTTGCTTCTTTCCAAGAATCGGCCCAAATCTGATATCAATTGATAGGGAAGTGGTGGCGGGTTAATGAACGTTGCTCTTGTTGAAGAATCAAACCTAAAAAGCTTTAGACTCGATGAAGAACAATGGGGAATGAATAGGGGAAGGTGGCTGCAGCAAGTAAGGTTCTTATGGTTTCTTTTAGGTGATGAAAACAACGTAAGAAACAAGGTTAAAAAAAAGATAAAAAAAAAGATAAAGAAATTGAAAATAAAGTAAGATAACCAAGAAATCAAAAGATCTCCCTTATGATGGTGAACGATAAAGATGATTGATGGTATGGATGGATATGTGGAAAATCGATGGATAATGTCCTATCGAGCCCTACTGGTCGCAATGAAAAGGCAAACACGATAATATGGCTCTAACCAACACTCATAGTCGCGATGAAAATGCAAACTGGAGTGTGAAGATTAATCTCCCTCACAAGAACTTAAAAGAACTCCAGGAGAAGAAGCTTCAAAGGCACAAGGCAATCAACACTTGCAAAAATAAGCTCTCGTTGTATTATTAATCAAAGAAATCTTATTTACAAAGTTGAATGAAGACTCCTTTATATAGGGGCTGAGTTCTAAAGGTCCTAAATAACTAATGAATAAAATAATAACAAACTAAACATGTCTTAACTCTAATTCCTAATAAAATAATAATAACTAAAAATAATGTTTTAACTCATCCTAATTCCTAATAAAATAATAAATATAAGCCTAAAAGATAATGCATCATCCTATATTAAATTATATTACAAATAATCAATATAAATATTGAAAATTTGTAATATTTACAAAATCACGTATTAATCTCGTGTAGGAATTTCTGCATGCGCTGGCTTCACTAAAATGAATGTATCTTGAGTTTCCAATATAAGATTGATGCCATTCAAAAACCGTTGGAAATATAAGAGACAAAAGGTTGTATCTTCAAAAAGCATGTTGACCAAATAAGATCAGGATCCCATTCAAAAAAGTCGTCACAAGTCTACGGCTGTTCTGGTCTTCTTTTCCAAGGCTTGAACGAGTAGATCATTTGGAAGAGTTATTACTTCTTCCTATGATGTGAGCCTTGTGATGCATGTACCATCCTCCCTTTATTCAAAAAGATTCGATCTCGAATCTGAAACATTAAAGAGAGCAACATTAGAATAGTTTAATAATTCATTCACATTATGCTTACCAAATAGATATGCTTTGAATCTTCGAGACTTTTTTCTTCTAATAGGTTTGAGTAGAAATATTAGTCTAAAGAATCATGTATTATGGACTATGGTGCATGTATCAGGGATGGTATATAGGACTATGACCCACTAGGTATAAGCTATGAACTAGAAGTATAAAGGTGAATAGATGGGGCGATGCCACAAGTATGAATACTTGATAAGTCGATAAAGTTCAGCAAAGCACTTTGAAGAGAGAAACCTCACAAAGAGTAATTTGATTAAAAATTGTTGATTGATTGCCTATATGAGCCAAAGGCATATCTATTTATAAGTGTTAAGGATTCTAAGGTTCAATGCACGACTACATGTGAACATTGATGTCTTAATGAGTGAGTGTACTTGATTGTTCATGAACTAAGGTAGTTGTATTCCCTTTGGCTGAATTCATTCTCCTTGCATTACGAAGATTCGAATCCTTTGATGTAGGTACTTCAGATGGTTCACTTTCCATGTATGAACATAACTCTCGTGTATGAACATTATGATTCGGCTTCTTTGGATGAACATACGTAAGATGATTTGGCTCTCTTGTTCTTTGAATGCACACGCTATTCATGAATGGTTCTCTTGGATGGATGTTCATGAATAATTATATTCATCATCTCTTAGGCGTGTATGTGACACTTTGATTACCTTGAATGAATAAACATTATGCCTTGGCTGAATAGTCATGTTGTTGGAGGAAACTCCTCATGGAAAGGCATTTTAAGAGATGAATGAGCTACTTGTGAGTTAACCATAAGTGCATAGAAGTGTGATCAAGTATTTGACAGTTTGTGGTGAAAAGGCACGTCCTGGAAAGGTACCTCTTCACAAAAAGGTTCAAACTATAAAAAGTAACTTTGTGTAAAAGTCATGTCTATTGATAGAGGATTGCATCTCTTCAACTCCCCAACTGATTTGAGTAGCTAAGCTAGATCATTTGTTCAACTTAATTTGATTCCACTAGCTTTGAGCTTTATTTGATCGCTTAATTCCAGCTTTCATCATTATGGTCAAATGTACCTTTACACAAACACAAAAAGATTAGCTAAGTAAAAGATATTAACTAAGCTTATAATAGCATAGCATAAAGTTGTGGAGTATAGGTATACTAAGAATAATATGCATCTCATATGCTAATGAATGGGAACTTGTTATGATAGCTTAAGACATAGCATAAACTAATTAAGATGTTCATAGCATAGGATATGATATGCATGACATAGTATATGATTATAGGCATGACAATTAAAGAATGAAAGTATAAGTAATAAAAATAAATAAATAAGGATGTATAAAACTCACTCTTCTTTCATCTTGATGAAGATCAAAGATGAAAGCAATGCCATCATTAATAGGTGTTGAGTTTGAAGGCTGATTTGGATCACATCATCCCTCATTATTTAAAGCAAATTGTCCTTAAATCGACAAATGATTTAAAGAGGTAGAAGATAGATGGATATATGGTCAATTATTTCATATTTTTTGCTAATGGACTACCAACTTCAATTGATACTCCTTTGGAAAAGCCATCTTCAAAAGTCACCTTCTTTGGATCTTCAAAGGACATGTCTTGTGGCATGTCAAGGGACACGACTTTTGGTTCTTCAAAGGGCACAACCTTTGGAATGTCAAGGGACATTTCTTATGGTTCTAAGGTTACGTGTATTGGAATGTCAATGATCACATCCTTTGGAACTTCAAATGGCACGTCTCTTGGGACTTCATCTTGATGAGTTATGTCTTGGAATGTCAAGGATCACATTCTTTGGAACTTCGAGTGGCACGTCTCTTGGAACATTCTACAAAATAAATGAAAAACTTGCAGTTTTAAGGATGGAAAAATCATCAACAACCATCCTCCTTGTCAAAGGAACTCTTAGATCAAGCTGTTGTTTAAACAGACACTTGTCTTTTGGCTAGTATTCTCCATGGATTATGATGTTTCACTTTCCTTTCACATAACTTCTATGCTCCTCTTCATCTTAATTTGATCATTTCGAACTTGCTTCAAAGATAGGGGTGCAAGAGTGATTTTCTTTCCACCATGATTGAATGAATATCGATTTCTGAAGCAATCATGAATAGTATATTTATCGTACTACCATGACCTTCAAAGAAGTAGATGACAAGCATGCATAAGCACTACATCACAAGGAACTTCATCTTCATACCGTCCAACTGAAAACAAAATTATCACTTGCTTGGTGACTTTCAATTCCCCTTTGAAATTGAGTCATTATAGTTTGTAGGGATTTAGGTGCATAATTTTATTTAAACCAAGCATGTGAACCATGAGTGTACTTGCAATGTTTGTACAACTTCCTCTGTCAATTATCATAAAGCAAATCTTTTCATCTATAAGGCAACGGGTGTGAAAGATGTTTTCATGTTGTGTTTTATCCTCTTCCACTTGAGTATTCAAGCTTTTTTTTACCTCTATAAGTTCAATCTCTTACTTAATTCCTCATTTTTTCCTCTTCATGTTCGGATTTTACTTATCCATTGTCGAATAGCAGCATAGCATCCCAATTAGGACATTGATTGGATAGGTGACCCTTCTAAGGCACTTGAAACATCAGATGTCCCTAGTGCATTCATTAGTGGCTACTTACTTTCCTTTATTGTTCTCAATGGTTGGTTCCATGGATTTGGATGAATCTGTCATTTCTTTAATTGGTCTAGGAGTAGACTTCTTTAAATTGTTTTAACTCCATCTTGAGGCCATAGGATTGTTATTACAAGACATGTTTCTCTTTTTGATTTGACATTCAACCTTCATTTCTATATGTACCATCTCGTCATGTTCTATACAATGTTGTAATACAACGATATTGGCAATCTATAGATTAAGGCTTGAAAGAAACCTCGCCATCGTTACTTCTTGGTCCTCTTCTATGTTTGCTTGAATCATGGCGATCTCTATTTCTTTATAGTAGTCTTCCACACTTCGAGATGCTTGCTTGAGATTCTACAATTTCAAAAATAGATCTCAGTGATAATGAACATGAATGAACTGTCTACACATTATACCTTTCATTTCATGCCAGGTAGTGACGGTTCTTTTTTCATTCATGTTAGGATTTTTGTAAGCTCGAATTGACAAACGTAACGGTTTGCAAAGATGGGTCGGAACGGTTTTCTGTTTAGGGAGTAAGGAGATTGAAAGATAGAGAATTGCACATCGATTTATAGTGGTTCGACTTTCTCAACCAAAGTCTATGTCCACTACCTTAGCTCCTCATCAAGGATTTTCTAACAAATTCACTAATTTGTTCTTTCTTTTGAGGACAAAGGGATAACCTTACAACTCCCTAGTTTTTCCTGGCTAAACTAGAACCTTTCCCCTTTACAATAAAAGGAAAATGTAAACAAGAAAACCTCTCTAAGGTAGGTGTTTACAAGAATTAAGCTCCCAAGAACAAATATTTACAAGAGAAAGGAAAATAGGAATAAAAAGCTTTTTTCTTGTGTTTGATTGCTTGGATAGTTGTTTTCTTACTTCTTCAAGTGTCCTTAGCTTATATTTATAGATTGGAATGTGTTTGATGTCGTATATAACCGTTCGGGATGTTTTGGAGCCATTTGGGGATGATTTTTCTACTCAAAAAAGCTTCTCATAACATGGTGCATCGGTCCACTATCAGGGTGCGTCGATGCCCCTTCATTAAATTCAAATAAACTAGACGTTACTAGCCGTTACAGCCTTGGTGCGTGGATACATAGCAGGGTGCATCGATGTACTAATTGCATTCGAAATGGAGTGCATGGATGCACTACATGGGGTATCCATGCACTAGTGGAAAATGCATGGATGCACTGCAGGGGTGCATGGATGCACTTTGACACCCTTTAGCATTTTTGCTCAAATCCGAATTTAATGGACTTTGAATTAGTTTTGAAACCTTTTTAAAACCTTGAATAAATTCAATTCAAGTCCAAAAACATTTTGTCTTTAAATTTGTTATATCAAAACATAATTCAATAATCTCCCCCTTTTGATATAACAAAACATTTGAAAAATTGTTTTTGGCAAAACTCTCCCTTAATAAAATGTTTAATGAAAAAGATACCAATTGTTAATAAAATGATATCAATTGTTACCAATTGTTTGAAAATATATGAAAATGTTAAGCCCCCCTTTTTCATTAAGAAATTGAATTTTTCAAACCAAACTTCTCCCCCTTTTTGTTATATAAAAAATAATTCAATATTTGAAGTTCAAAATAACTTTGGAGAGTAAGTGTTAAATTTAACATTAAAAATCATTTGAAAAATCAAAGTTCCCCCTTAATAAATGTATTCCAACAAAATTTAGCTTTAAGAACTTGACACTTAAACAAAATTGAATTTCAACAAAAAGTAACAAACATGTTAGTAGCACATGAAATTCAATGTATCCAAGTCTAAAATACTTTATGAAATACCAATTATTGAATTTAAGATCATATGCATAAAGTTTTCCAAAAATGTTATGCATTTAAAAAATTTTGATATGAATTGTTAGAGAGATATCGTTTTTCATTTAAACCACATCAATAAACATTCAAGTTTAGGTCAAAAATTTAAAATTTGTAAAATCAAAGTATTTGAAAATTTGATATCAATTGTTAGAGAGATATCATTTGCATTAAAACCAATTTTGACCAAACTTTTATTATGATGAACTAAAAATTCTTAAAAATTAATATAACTTTAAAATGTTCATCATAATCATCTTTTCAACATACATGAGATTAAAACAATGATGCATAATAATTTAAAACCAAAACTCATGCATGCTTAAAATCAAATGAGCAACCAAATAACCAAAATTAAAAGCATTAAGCTTAGAGGTTACCCATTCCTTTTTCAAGTGTAGCTAGAACATCTTGAATATCATCATTTTCATCATCATTGCTCCCACACACCTACAAGAGACATTTATTTCGATTTTGGTATCCAAATTTCTTTGTATCCTTGAACATTAGTTTCAATGCCCCTTGCTCCTTTCAGAATCCATACTTGTCTAATTTTAAAACGTTTTCCTTTCTTCAAAGGACAAGTATGTTCCTTATGACCATGATAATGACAATGTGAGCATATTGTCATTATTAAACTAAATGAATTATTTAAAATGATTTCTTTTTCTTTTGTTAAGCATTCAAGCTTAACTTTTAGATCTAAATTTTCTTTTTCAAAACTTTTAATTTTTATTTTTGAAATCTCTAAATCCTTTTTCTAAATTTTATTTTGGCTTTCAAAGTCTATTTTTGTTTTCAAAAGAAAATCGTTTTCGATTTTAAATTTTGAAATCATTTTCGTATATTTGGAGTTCATGGTCTCAAACTCCGAATATAACCTATTAAAAGCATCTTGTAACTCATCAAACGTATATGAATTAAATTCATTTGAGTTAGAAGATACCTCGGGCTCTTCACGAGCCATTAGAGACACCACCTTTGTTGGTTCTTCTTTCTTGTTTCCAAGGATTTCCTCAAGCTTATTCCAAAGCTTCTTGGCACTTGAACATGAAGAAACTCCTTCATAGATTTCAAGACCAAATGCACACAATATCATGTGCATTGCCTTGGTATTAAGTTAAGCTTTCTTCCATTCTTTGTCACTCGACTTCTCATTCTTCTTTGGAGAAGAGTAGCCATTCTCGATTATCTCCCATGCATCAAGATCATTGGATTGTATGAATACCTTCATTAATTTCTTCCAATGATGATAGTTGGCTCTATTGAAGTATAGAGGCTTGTCGTTTGGTAGGGAGTCTTCCATGTGGAATGATCCGGAGGTGGAAGCCATCTTCTCGGTTGTGTCGGGAATTAGTATAGCTTCTTCCAGGATCGTCTCAAGGTGGTTAAACCTTCTAATGAGTTAGGCTCTGATCCCAATTGTTGGGATTTTTATAATCTCGAATTGACAACCGGAAAGGTTTGCAAAGATGGGTCGGAATGGTTTTGTGTTTAGGGAGTAAGGAGATTGAAAGATAGAGAGTGGCACAGCGATTTATAGTGGTTCAACTTTCTCAACCAAAGTCTACGTCAACTACCTTAGCTCCTCACCAAAGATTTTCCAACAAATTCACTAATTTGTTCTTTCTTTTGAGGAAAAAGAGATAACCTTACAACTCCCAAGTTTTTTTGTGCTAAACTAGAACCTTTCCCCTTTACAATGAAAAGAAAATGTAAACAATAAAACCTCTCTAAGGTAGGTGTTTACAAGAATTAATCTCACAAGAACAAATATTTACAAGAGAAAGGAAAATAAGAATAAAAAGTTCTTCTCTTGTGTTTGATTGTTTGGATAGTTGTTCTCTTACTTCTTCAAGTGTCCTAAGCTTATATTTATAGCTTGGAATGTGTTTGATGTCGTATATAACAGTTGGGGTTGTTTTGGAGCCGTTTGGGGGTGATTTTTCTACTTAAAAAGGCTGCCCATAACATGGTGCATCGGTGCACTATCAAGGTGCATCGATACCCCTTCATTAAATTCAAATAAACTAGCTGTTACTAGCCGTTGCAGCCTTGGTGCATGGATACACAACAGGGTGCATCGATGCACTAATTGCATTCGAAATGGAGTGCATGGATGCACTAAATGGTGCATCGATGCACTGGTGGCAGATGTACTGCAGGGGTGCATGGATGCACTGCAGGGGTGCATGGATGCACTTTGACACCCTTTAGCATTTTTGCTCAAATCTGAATTTAATGGACTTTGAATTATTTTTGAAACCTTTTTAAAACCTTGAGTAAATTCAATTCAAGTCCAAAAACATTTTGCCTTTAAATTTGTTATATCGAAACATAATTCAACAATCTCCCCCTTTTTGATATAACAAAACATTTGAAAAATTGTTTTTGGCAAAACTCCCCCTTAATAAGATGTTTAATGAAAAAGATATCAATTGTTAACAAAATGATATCAATTGTTATCGATTGTTTGAAAATATATGAAAATGTTAAGCTCCCCTTTTTCATTAAGAAATTGAATTTTTCAAACCAAACTTCTCCCCCTTTTTGTTATATAAAAAATAATTCAATCTTTGAAGTTCAAAATAACTTTGGAGAGTAAGCGTTAAATTTAACATTAAAAATCATTTGAAAAATCAAAGCTCCCCCTTAATAAATGTATTCCAAACAAAATTTAGCTTTAAGAACTTGACACTTAAACAAAATTGAATTTCAACAAAGAGTATCAAACATGTTAGTAGCACATGAAACTCAATGTATCCAAGTCTAAAATACTTTTATGCAATACCAATTATTGAATTTAAGATCATATGCATAAAGTTTTCCAAAAATGTTATGCATTTCAAAAATTTTGATATCAATTGTTAGAGAGATCATTTTTCATTTAAACCACATGCATAAACATTCATGTTTAGGTAAAAAATTTAAAATTTGTAAAATCAAAGTATTTGAAAATTTGATATCAATTGTTAGAGAGATATCATTTGCATTAAAACCAATTTTGACCAAAATTTTATTATGATGAACTAAAAATTCTTAAAAATTAATATAAATTTAAAATGTTCATCATAATCATCTTTTCAACATACATGAGATTAAAACAATGATGCATAATAATTTAAAACCAAAACTCATGCATGCTTAAAATCAAATGAGCAACCAAATAACCAAAATTAAAAGGGTTAAGCTTAGAGGTTACCCATTCCTTTTTCAAGTGTGGCTAGAACATCTTGAATATCATCATTTTCATCACCGTTGCTCCCACACACCTACAAGAGACATTTATTTCGATTTTGGTATACAAATTTCTTTGTATCCTTAAACGTTAGTTTCAATGCCCCTTGTTCCTTTCGGAATCCATACTTGTCTAATTTTAAAACGTTTTCCTTTCTTCAAAGGACAAGTATGTTCCTTATGACCATGATAATGACAATGTGAGCATATTTTCATTGTTAAACTAAATGAATTATTTAAAATGATTTCTTTTTCTTTTGTTAAGCATTCAAGCTTAACTTTTAGATCTAAATTTTCTTTTTCAAAACTTTCAATTTTTATTTTTGAAAGCTCTAAATCCTTTTTCTAAATTTCATTTTGGCTTTCAAAGTCTATTTTTGTTTTCAAAAGAAAATCGTTTACGATTTTAAATTTTGAAATCATTTTCTTATATTTGGAGTTCATGGTCTCAAACTCCGAATGTAACCTATTAAAAGCATCTTGTAACTCATCAAACGTATATGAATTAAATTCATTTGAGTTAGAAGATACCTCGGGCTCTTCACGAGCCATTAGACACACCACCTTTGTTGGTTCTTCTTTCTTGTTACCATGGATTTCCTTAAGCTTATTCCAAAGCTTCTTGGCACTTGAACACGAAGAAACTCCTTCATAGATTTCAGGGCCAAATGCACACAATAACATGTGCATTACCTTGGCATTAAGTTGAGCTTTCTTCCGTTCTTTGTCACTCCACTTCTCCTTCTTTTTTGGAGAAGAGTAGCCGTTCTCGATTATCTCCCATGCATCAAGATCATTGGATTGGATGAATACCTTCATTAATTTCTTCCAATGATGATAGTTGGCTCCATTGAAGTATGGAGGCTTGCACTAATAGAAAAACCCCTTTAATGACGCGCATTGCGCGTCATCTATGGGCGCGGATGACACACATTTTCCTGTCTTTGAAGCCACCGACATGAATTTAAGATGACACGCAACTGTGCGTCATAAATTTATGACGCTCATTGCGCGTCATTGAAGCCCCTGTCATAAATGAAGACGATACACATTTGTGTGTCATAAATTTATGACACGCATTTATGACTTACATTATGTTTCATTGAAGCACACGTCTTTAGAAAAGATGACACATATTCGTGTGTCGTGATTGTATGTCATAAATTATATATATATATATTGTAGATTGATAAATAATCAAACTAAATCACATTTAATGTCTCATAATACTATATATATATATATATATATCATATTATATATAAGCAATCCATTTGCATACAATATATTAACATTAAGTTATAAAAAATATTGTAATCATATGTCGATACAAAATATCACGGCATAATAAAGTTTTCCACATAAGATACCCATTCTTTGCGAATATCAAACATGTCGATGTTGCGAGAGATGCAACTCCTCTAGCTTCTTCTGTAATTTTGAAGTTGCTTCTTCAGAGTCGAGAACTCTTGAAATAGGCTACGAATGAGCATTGGCTTCAACTGAACTAGTAGGAACATCAGATGCACCAGTTGTTCCCGAACCCTTCCCAAAATTAGAGCTGATCACCTTTGGTTTCCACTCCTTATTTGAACCAAATGCTGATGACATATAGGAATTAATACTTTGCATATATTAATCAAGCATCAACTATCTTCAGGTGAGAACATAAAGTAGTCCAAACATTTGTATAGAGCAAACATTTTCATTTATGGTTATCAAGTCATCACTCATCACTAAGTAATATGAAAATAACGAAAAATCAAGTAAATTTATGGTAAAGGTATCTTAAGCTTTAAAAGCTTTACTTTTCATTTATCACAGTTATACTGTTATTTAAGGGGATACTTCTATTTACATATGGGTAATTCACCCATCCTTCTCGGTTATAATGATGATTTTCATTCAAACTTGCAACAAACGTGCTACTGAATTCTATTTCCCTTAGAGGAAAAGGTGATTGATATCCATTTACCAAAATTAGTTATAGACTCCAATGATTATAAGGAGTAACATGGTGGGTCTGAACTCTGAACATCCTTAATCAATCAAATAAATGAGGGCATTCAACTAATCTTTCCTGGTCTAAGTGAATTTAGATAAATCCCATCTCTAACAAATAACGCACATATCTTGATAACTTAAGCATCCATGTACAGTCTAGCAAAAAGCCAAAAATCAACTTTTTTTTAAATATCAACATTCACATAGACTGAAATATATTGAAGTATGGAGGCTTGTCGTTTGGTAGGGAGTCTTCCATGTGGAATGAGCCAGAGGTGGAAGTCATCTTCTCGGTTGGGTCGGGAATTGGTAGAGCTTCTTCTAGGATCATCTCAAGGTGGTTAAAACTTCTAACAAGTTAGGCTCTGATGCCAATTGTTGGGATTTTCGTAAGCTCAAATCGACAACCGGAACGGTTTGCAAAGATGGGTCGGAACGATTTTGTGTTTAAGGAGTAAGCAGATTGAAAGATAGAGAATTGCACAGAGATTTATAGTGGTTTGACTTTCTCATCCAAAGTCTACGTCCACTACTTAGCTCCTTACAAAGGATTTTCTAACAAATTCACTAATTTGTTCTTTCTTTTGAGGACAAAGAGATAACCTTACAACTCCCTAGTTTTTCCGGGCTAAACTATAACCTTTCCCCTTTACAATGAAAGGAAAATGTACAAGAAAACCTCTCTAAGGTAGGTGTTTACAAGAATTAAGCTCACAAGAACAAATATTTAAAAGAGAAATGAAAATAAGAATAAAAAGCTCTTCTCTTGTGTTTGATTGCTTGGATAGTTGTTCTCTTACTTCTTCAAGTGTCCTTAGCTTGTATTTATAGCATGGAATGTGTTTGATGTCGTATATAACCATTGGGGATGTTTTGAAACCATTAGGGGATGATTTTTCTACTCAAAAAGGCTGCCCATACATGGTGCATCAGTGCACTATCAAAGTGCATCGATACCCCTTCATTAAATTCAAATAAACTAGCCGTTGCAGCCTTGGTGCATGGATGCACAACAGGGTGCATTGATGCACTAATTGCATTCGAAATGGAGTGCATGGATGCACTACATGGTGCATCGATGCACTGCAGGGGTGCATGGATGCACTGCAGGGGTGCATGGATGCACTGCAGGGGTGCACAAATGCACTTTGACACCCTTTAGCATTTTTGCTCAAATCCGAATTTAATGGACTTTAAATTATTTTTGAAGCCTTTTTAAAACCTTGAATAAATTCAATTCAAGTCCAAAAACATTTTTTCTTTAAAAGTTTTATATCGAAACATAATTCAACAATTCATTCTCTAACTTATCGTTAATTGATTCCACCAGACTATGCCATAGTCGATGAACTCTATGGCTGCAATTCTAACTTTCTTCATCTTTGAATAGTTGTGACATTTAAACACATGTTCCACTTTTCCATCCCAATCTAAATATGCTTTCGGATCAGTTTTTCCTTGGAATTATGGGATGTTGACTCGTATGTTGCTCATGTTGTCATGAATCATCGGATTGGTTCGCCTGGAACCTTGTAAAGATGCTTCCTCAATTTCTTCTTGGAAATCATCCTCGATGTAATGTTCTCTTCACACTGAAGACCGAAATTGTTGCGAACATGTTGAGAGCCATCTCTTTGGTCAATTCTTTCATGTAAAGCACGAACTATTCTCTGAAAGTGGGTATTATTTCGTTAATCATGGCTTGTAGTTGTAAGTTTGGTTTTCCTCCATTGTAGGTATTATTAGCTGAACCTTGAGTTATCGTTAGTAAGATAATTAAAGAAAATTAAAACCTTACCACTATGCTCAACAAAACCTCACAAGAACACTCCACAGAAAAGTTTCAGATTTCATTCCACTCAATACTCATGTTTGCACCCAGGAATATAAATTTGGCTTTTGCAACTCCTATTCTGATCTTATTCACTTGTTTTGTCTTTTTCCTCTCTATATCTCTTGTTATGTTCTTGGAAGAACTAACTCAAGACTTTGGCAAGTTTTAATCTTGTGCATATGTTTCAGAAAATGTAATATGAAAAGAAGGCTTATAAAAAGGAATAAAAGAAAGAAATTGGAGACTTACAAAACAAGAACAACACTTACAGCCTCCATTCTCGAGAAACAATCAAGTTTGGATATTTCTTCAAGTTCTGTCGATGATGGTAGATTTTGTGCTTTCCACTTCTTGTTTTGAATGCAACTTCCCTTTTGTTTTTTACTTTGAATACTTTTGAGAAATGATGAATTCCTTTGCTTTTTTTTTCTTCTTTGTTGCTTTACTTTGCACTTCTCTTTCTCTTTTGTTTTTATTTTCTTTTTGTTATGTTGCTTGCACTTATTTTACTTTCAATAGGCACTCATTTTTTGGTCCATCAATGCTTTGATACCACTTGATCTAAGGTTGTCTACACTCTTCCAAGGATGAAGAAGAATGGGCTACCTTGATTGGTTCCCATTCTAGGACGAACAATAAGTGTTGTTCTTGCAACAAAAGTTTGGACTGATAATAAATATTGTTTAACTTAGAGATAATATAAATGTAATGAAATAAATGAGATAATAAAATGATAAGGAATTAGAAATAAGAGTTGGTTACGGAAGAAAAAGATGAAGATGATGATATATTTGAATGACTTGAAGAAGATCCTTTGATGATGATGATGGTGCTCAACAATGGTGATGGAACTTGAAGATAATATCTCAAAGTCATCAAGGAAAAACTATGATATAATGAGCATAACCCCATACCATATAAGACTTCTTTGAGGGGTGGTAGATAAGACTTTAACACATTAGATATTAAATCTAGGAACCAGAAGTGTAAAGGTGAATAGATGGGGATGACTCCACAAGTATGAATTATTGATAAGTTAATAAAATTTAGATCAGAAATTTGAAGAGAGAAACCTCACAAAGAGTAATTTGATTAAAATTTGTTGATTGATTGCCTTTACAAGCCAAAGGCATGATTATTTATAGGTGTTAAGGATTCTAAGGTTCAATGCACGACTAGGTGTGAACATTGATGTCTTAACGAGTGACTGTACTTGATTGTTAATAAACTAAGGTAGTTGCATTCCCCTTGGTCAAATTCATTCTCCTTACATTATGAAGATTTGGCTCCCTTGATGTATGTACATGAGATGGTTCATTTTCCATGTATGAACATAGCTCCCTTGTTTGAACATGATGATTCGACTTCCTTGGATGAACATACATAAGATGATTCGACTCCCTTGTTCTTTGAATAGACATGCCATTCATGAATGGTTCTCTTGGGTGAATGTTCATGAATAATTATATTCATCATCTCTTAGGCGTGTATGTGACCATTCGATTGACTTTAATGAATAAACATTATGCCTTGGTTGAATATTCATGTTGCTTGGAGGAAACCCTTCATGGAAAGGCATGTTAAGAGATGAATAAGCTACTTATGAATTGACAATAGGTGCATAGAAGTATGATCAAGTATTTGGCAGTTTGTGGTGAAAAGGCACGTCCTGGAAAGGCACCTCTTTGTGAAAAGGCACGAACTGTAAAAAGTAACTGTGTAAAAGACGTGTCTATTGATAGAGGATTGCATCTCTTCAGTTCCTCGGCTGATTTGAATAGTTGAGCTAGCTCATTTTTTCAGTTCAATCCAGCAATAAGCTTAAGGGTAGCTGACAACTTTTCCTAACTTTTAATGTGAGCTTCCATAGAGTTATCCTATATTGATTCCACTAACTTTGAGCTTCATTTGATAGCTTAATTCTAGCTTTCATCCTTATGGTCGAATGTACCTTTACACAAACACACAAAGATTAACTAAGTAAAAGATATTAAGTAAGCTTATAATAGCAAAGCATAAAAATGTAAAATGTAGGTTATACTAAGAATAACATGTATCTCATATGATAATGAATGAGAATATGTTATGATAGCTTAAGACATAGCATAAACTAATTAAGATGCTCAGAGCATAGGATATGATACGCATAACATAATATATGACTATAGTCATGAAAATTAAAGAATGAAAGTATAAGTCATGAAAATAAATAAGGATTTAGAAAACTCCCTCTTCTTTCATCTTGATGAAGATCAAAGATGAATGCAATGTCATCATTAATAGGTGTTGCGTTTGAAGGTTGATTTTGATCACATCAATATTTATTTTTTCTCGTGTTATATCTCGTGGTAGGTATGGTCATACTTCTTTACTTTGTGGAATATCTTCATTGATTTGTCTAATGATCCAGTATCTTTTTTCTCTTTGGTTTGAGGTCATACCTCGCGTTAAACAACATGTGATTTAGAAATCTCTCCTCTTTGGTATTTTATGGATTGTTTGGTTTTTTAGATATGATCTAATCTTTAAGGGAAATTCATCGACTTAGCTCAATCAATCTTTCAGTTAAATATTGCATTGTCGGGTGGTGTTTAACTAAATTTCCGGAGTCTCTGCTACCCATTGATGACTTTATAGTAGATTTGGTGAGGGCTAAATCCAACTTAGAAACCTCATGTATCCCTGTTACAAATCTTGTGTAATACTCTTCCCCTTCCGTTGGTTAGAACTTAATGTAGATGGAGCGGTTAAGGATGTTGGTAATATTGGAGGGGTATGTGATATCATTGGCAACGAACTAGGTCAATATCTTTTGTTTTTTTTTTCTTATTGTGTTGGTGTTGGGTATGCTTTTATGACTGAATTGTTGGCCATCAAACACGGTATTAATATTTCCATGGAGTCGGTTGTTGTAGTTGGAGAAGAAAAGGAAGATCGAGGAAGTGAGCGGGATTCGAATGAGCATGAATTAGGGATGGAGGAGGAACGAGGGTTAGGGATTCTGGGAAGTAAATTGGGAATTGAATTGAAAGAAAGAAATGAAGCACGAGGGGAAAAAGAATTAAAATTACCTGATGGGTTGAAGCAGGCTAAAGTCAGCCAGAACAAGGAGGATAAGCCCAACCGGATGGCCCAGTACCTGTGATAACAAAGAATCAGTTTGTTAGGCAATCTGTTAGCGAAGAATGCCAGCTGGCATTTGTTAGATTCCTGTAACAGCCTGTATGAAAATAAAACTGCTGTGTAAACAATATTTTCCTTATGAAATGAATGATGCATTTTTCTTCTCTATCAACTCTCTCTTTCGTCTAAATTCTTCTCCTAAACCTTTTCTTTTCTTTCAATCTATAACAATTGGTAATCAGAGCTACGATTCTGGCAAGGAAAACTTTTTAAGGGCATGCCAAAGAAGAATCAATCTATGGCAAAAACTGATTTAGCTGGGATTCAGAAACAGATGAGGACCTAGCTGCGTTGGTGAAACAAGGCCAAAATGAGACAAATCCACCTAAATGGTGGGAGACTCAGGAAAATAGGATTACTGAACTGGAGGCAAGGATGAACACGAATCATGGATATGTGGAGGATATTTTGAAGATCTTAACGGGCAGAAATGGTGAACAAGAGCAATCTGCAGGTGATCAGGTATAAACTCCTAATAGCTCTAAAAATGGGGAGAAAAATCCTGTTTTGGTGACGGTAGTGAAGGATAAATCACGATTCAACTATAAAACTGATGAACCTGGAATTTTGAAGGATAAGCCTGATGCTTGTTTAGCCCTTAAGAACAGTTATATGCCTAAGAATCAAATGGGGGAAAACAGTAACACTAGACCTGTTATGTGGGGACTGGAAGCTGAAAAAAGGGGTACAGGGGGCTCATTTAACAGTTCAGGAAGTATGTGGCACAAACCAAAAATAGAACTTCCTTTCTTTGAGGGAGTTAATCCTAGAGGGTGGATCCATAAATGTTTGAAGTATTTTTCTATTTGCAGTGTGCCTATGGAACAGAGAGTGGAGGTAGCCACTATGTATTTAACTGGAAAAGCAGAAATATGGTTTGATGGGTATATAATGCAGAAACACCATGTCAATTGGCATGAATTTGAAGCTGATATCTGTCACAGATTTAGTGATAGATCATTTTCTGATATTGTAGAGGAGTTTACTAAGTTGATACAGAAGGGGTCTGTAGAGGATTATCATGAGAAGTTTGAAGAGCTACAACCTTATATTCTTTTACAGAATCCTACTTTGACTGAAGAATTTTTTGTGTCACTTTTTATTAGTGGACTCCGAGATGATATTAAGCATAGGGTTAAGGCCTTAGACCCTAAGAGCTTGTGTGAAGCATGTAAACAAGCCAAGCTATATGAACTGTCAGTAGAATTTGAAAGTAGAAGATTCAGGCCTTCTTTTAAGGTCCCACCCTACCCATACCTACATCCAAGACAAATGCCTTACCAGTAGCCACAAAGCCTACTTCTATGTCAAATCCAAACAAAATATGATGGATTATAGAAGATAAAACAATCTCTGTTTTAAATGTGGTGAAAAATACATTCCAGGTCATCAGTGTAAAACCAGGCAGTTAAATATGATTACTGAGGAAATTGATACTTCTCTAGTAGAAGTATGTCCTACTGAGGCAGAGCAGTTTCAACAACAAGAAGAGGAGAATCTGGAAATCTATATGAATGTTATTACTGGCTGCATTGGCCATAATACATTAAGAATCCAGGGCACTATTCAAGGAAAATCATTGAGTATCTTAATTGACATTGGCAGTACACACAGTTTCTTGACTCATAAATGGGCTGCTGCTGGCATACAAGTTAATACTGCTTATCATTTGGCCATTACTGTGGCTAATGGCCAACAATTGTTCAGTTGTGCTAGATGTAACAAGGTCCAATGGGAAATGCAGGGCCATATTTTTTTACATGATTTTAGGTTGCTTAAATTGGGAGAAAGTGACATGGTCTTGGGAGTTGATTGGATGAAATTATTCAGTCCAATTTTGATGGATTTCAATAATATGACCTTAAGTTTTGATCATGGAGGAGAACAAATTTGTATTCAAGGTCAACAGCCTTCAACTAAATTACATCAAATATCAGGAGCTACATTACTTAAAATGACTGCAAGGGATTCTGATGTTATGGGCCATATTGTCCTATTAACTATGGCAGGAAACACTTTCTCTGTTCCTATTGAATTGCAACCTATCTTGGATAAATACAACAAGGTTTTTGCTGAACCTAAAGGACTACCTCCTCAGAGGACACATGACCATACAATTCCACTGGTATCTACTGCCACACCAGTTAATCTAAGGCCTTATAGATTTCCTCACAATCAGAAGACTGAAGTTGAAAAGCAAATAGCTAATATGTTTTCTTCTTCTATTATTCAACCTAGCAGGAGTCCTTTTGCCTCTCCTTGCCTTCTTATTAAAAAGAAGGATGGTACTTGGAGGTTTTGTGTGGACTATAGAAAACTGAACAGTTTGACAATCAAAGATAAATTTCCTATTCCTATAGTGGAAGACTTGTTGGATGAGTTACATGGGGCAGTTTATTTTTCAAAGATTGATTTGAGGTTAGGATATTGGCAGATCAGAATTCAACCAGATGATATATATAAGACAGCCTTTAGAACTCATCAGGGGTATTATGAGTTTAAGGTAATGCCTTTTGGCCTTACTAATGCACCTGCTACATTTCAAGCTCTCATGAATGAATTATTCAGTTCTTTTCTTAGAAAATTTGTTTTAGTTTTCTTTGATGATATTCTGGTGTACAGTGGCAGTATGAAACAACATGTTGAACATTTACAGCTTGTTTTGGAAGTTTTGGCAGTGAATCAGTTATTTGCAAAAATGTCCAAGTGTTTTTTTGGACAGACTAAGGTGGAATATCTGGGTCATATTATTTCTGCTGCAGGAGTGTCTACAGACCC
This sequence comes from Hibiscus syriacus, assembly GCF_006381635.1. NCBI lineage: Eukaryota > Viridiplantae > Streptophyta > Magnoliopsida > Malvales > Malvaceae > Hibiscus > Hibiscus syriacus. Next base: position 48,401 of record NW_024063297.1, read on the forward strand.
TAGTAAGGTGAAAGCTATGCATACTTGGCCCAAGCCTAAATCCCTCAAAGCTCTTAGAGGATTTTTGGGGTTGACAGGTTATTATAGAAGATTTATAAGAAATTATGGCATTATTAGCAGACCATTGACACAGATGTTAAAAAATGATGGGTTTCAATGGACTTCTGCTGCTTGTTCTGCTTTTGAAGAACTTAAAAGGGCTATGAGTTCTGCTCTAGTATTAGCTCTACCAGATTTTTCTAAGCCCTTTTATCTAGAAACAATTGCTAGTTCTGGAGATGTGGGGGCTGTTCTGTCATAAGAAGGTAGGCCTATTGCTTATTTGAGTAAAGCTTTAAGTCCTAGACATTCAGCTTTATCTATCTATGAAAGAGAATATCTAACTATTTTCTTAGCTGTTTCTAAATGGAGATACTACTTGGAAAGTAAACCTTTTGTGATTAAGACTGACCATGAGCCTTTAAAGTTTCTTCTAGAATAGAAACTGACTACCACTATTCAGAAAAAAGGGTTGACAAAGCTGTTGGGATTAGACTATACTATTAAGTATAAAAAAGGAAAATTGATTGTAGATGCTGATGCTTTATCTAGGAGATGGGGGGAGCAGGCTCAGTATTTGGCTATGGGAGTGACAGTTTTGGTGCCTACTTGGATTCAAGATATTGAAGAAAGCTACCAAGGTGATTCTTTAGCTCAGAATTGGATTTCAATTCTGACTATTACTCCTTCTGCTGACAGTAAGCGGAAATATTCTAAGGCTGTTCTTCGATATGATGGGAGAGTTTATGTTGGAGCTAATGGGAGCCTTAGAGTGAAGATTATACAATCTCTACATGATTCTGCTCAGGGGGGACATTCTAAGGCACAAGCTACATATTACAGAATCAGGGCAAATTTTTATTGGCCAAACCTAAAATCTATGGTTGCTACTTATGTAACATGTTGTGAAGTTTGCCAGCAAACTAAGGTTGAACATGTAGCAAAATCTGGTTTGCTACAGCCCCTTCCTGTTCCTAATCAAGGTTGGCAGATTATAACTATGGATTTCATTGAAGGGTTGCCTACTTCTTTTAAGAAAAACTGTATTTTGGTTATTGTGGATAAGTTTACAAAATACAGTCATTTTCTGCCCCTATCACATCCTTATTCTGCAGTAGAGGTAGCTAAACTCTACTTAGACAATGTCTATAAATTATATGGTCAACCTCAAATGGCCATCTCTGATAGAGATAAGACATTTACTAGTTTGTTTTGGAAGGAATTGATGAAGCAATTGGGTACTAAGACCCTTTTCATCACTGCTTATCATCCTGAAACGGATGGACAAACAGAAAGGGTGAATCAATGCTTGGAACAGTATTTAAGGGGTATTTGTTTATATCAACCTAGACAGTGGGCTAAATGGTTACCCCAGGCAGAGTGGTGGTACAACACCACTTACTACTTTAAAACCGACTCCATTTCAGGCTTTATATGGGTACAAACCACCTATTATGGTTTGGCCTACAGATACTACTCTACAGTCAGTCAGTGAAATCATGCATAGCAGAGAACATATGAGGCAATTGGTTAAAAATCAATTGGAATTAGCTAGCAACAGAATGAAGCAGCAAGTAGATAAAGGTAGATCAGAAAGAAATTTTTCTGTTGGAGATTTGGTTTACCTCAAATTGCAGCCATATAGGCAGTCTTCAATTGCCCTGTGAAAAAAATTGAAATTAGCAGCTAAATATTATGGCCCCTATAAGGTATTGGAAAAGATAGGGGAAGTTGCTTATAAATTAGACTTACCAGCCTCATCAAGACTCCACCCAGTATTTCATGTCAGTCTCTTGAAGAAATTCATCGGGGACTCCTCGCGTGCTGCAACAGATCCTCCTGCCATAGAAGATGATGGTCAGTTCCGAATCAAACCCTTAAAAGTTGTTGGGAGACGAATCGCACACAGAAATGGAAAACCAATCACTCAACTTTTGGTTCGATGGCAAAATCTGGATGAATCAAATGATACTTGGGAAGATTATTCGGTCTTACGAGGGCAGTTTCCTACGTTTGATCCTTGGGGACAAGGCTCGTCTCGTGGGGTGGGTATTGTTGTAGTTGGAGAAGAAAAGGAAGATCGAGGAAGTGAGCGGGATTCGAATGAGCATGAATTGGGGATAGAGGAGGAACGAGGGTTAGGGATTCTGGGAAGTAAATTGGGAATTGAATTGAAAGAAAGAAATGAAGCACGAGGGGAAAAAGAATTAAAATTACCAGATGGGTTGAAGCAGGCTAAAGTCAGCCAGAACAAGGAGGATAAGCCCAACCGGATGGCCCAGAACCTGTGATAAAAAGAATCAGTTTGTTAGGCAATCTGTTAGTGAAGAATGCTAGCTGGCATTTGTTAGATTCTTGTAACAGCCTGTATGAAAATAAAAATGCTGTGTAAACAATATTTTCCTTATGAAATGAATGATGCATTTTTCTTCTCTATCAACTCTCTCTTTCGTCTAAATTCTTATCCTAAACCTTTTCTTTTCTTTCAATCTATAACATCGGCTTGGTTCAAGAATTTCAAATTAATAGTGGAAAGTAAAGGTTGTTGTCGAGTGAATTTTGAACTCTCTTAGCTCTCCTCAAAATTTTTATAGGATTGTGCACTTCATCTCTGAATTGTTATCGGCAGGCCGGTTAGTGTTACATTATGTTCCAAGGAAAACAAAGGCTAATTTTCATGCTAAAAAGGGGACTGGGTGAATGCCTAGCTGAGTGGTTGTCTTGCATTCTACCTGGCTTGGTTTCATGGGTGTCGTGTTTATGGAAAATGATGGCTACTTTATCGATAGATCATCTACACTGATTCTTTTTGTTTGGTTTCATTGTTCTGGAAAAAAAACAACAATTATTTTTGAAGTTGTCTTTCTTAATTTCCAGAAGGAGTAGATAGGAAGTTGAACTAGGATGGCTAACTTTTTTTCTTTTTTTTTTCATGCGAGTATAGATGTCATCGGTATGTTTATTATTTTCAATCAAGTTTTCTGTTTATTTTCTACGACTTAGTGAGTGAGCGTTAGGTTTTGGGTCTAGACTGGATGTAATTTTGTGTTACAATTTGTTGTTTGGTCTATGTGAGGTCATTTTAGGGTGATCTCATGGGGTAACCTTGTAATGGTTAAAAGACTATTGTCTTTGCTTTTTGGAGTTGTTTAATAAAGATTTCTTAGGCACTCTTTTTACCTTGGCTATCATGATCGAGCCTCAGTTTGATTGTGATATGATTAGGTTTTTAACGTGACCTCAATTCTTAAAAAAAAATAAACAGAACTACTACTATGGAAATCTATTATTTTTCATTGATGATGTCATGTTGACATATCAGTATTACTATTAATTTTTTAACGATGATGATCAAGGCATAACGTTAGGTATAATATTTAAAATAATAGTTGAGTGATTAAATACGTTGTTGATCTTTTTTATGATAAAAATATTTAGAGTAAACCCTTATGTTTTTGGCATGTCTAATTTTCACAAATTTTAAAAAGTTATATTTTGATCAATTTTATTTTCGATTCGTCTTATCATTATTAAGTCGTTAACTCTAGTTACTTTTCTGACTTGATATGTTATTAAAAATGATTAAATTTTAATTTGATCCCTGAATTTTAGACATAATATTAATTTAATCTTAAACTTTAAATAAAATATTAATTTAACTTTAAACTTTACGTAAAATATTAATTTAACCACTGTGTTTTAGATAAAATATTGATTTGATCTCTAAAGCCTTTCAAAGTTCTTGTTTTCACCCGACACTCATCACCTTCATCGATCATCGTCAATTGTTGTCACCGATCATCGTCGACTGTCGTTACTGATGACCGTTGGACCCTAAAGTTTTCAATTCACTTTTTTGACTTCCTAAACACAACTCATATATTTATTTCACCGGAAAATATCCCAAACTCCATAAAATTCATCTAGAACCCTTCAAATTCCTTTAAAAATAAACCATAATAATAAATTTACCATGCTGAAGGATTAAACTAAGTTACTGTTAAACTATAATTGCTCCATGTTCTAATAGAAAGTCTTTTTCTCTACGAGAAGATCAGCTTCCTTTGTTCCCCATCTTAAGCAGAGCACAAAGTAATAAAAATGGTAAGCAATAGATTGAGCAACCTAAACCTGCAGCCAAATGGAAGGAAACATTCAAACCAAGAACTAAAATAAAAGGCAACAGCAAAATACATCATACATTAATAAACTGATATAACTATCAGAAAACTAAAAGATTACTTTCACTGGCGGATACTTTAGAAAATGGGGAGCAAATTCAAGCGTTGTTATTCCCAAATACTAGATGTCCACTATGTGAAGAAGAAAATACATGATTCGTAAAGGTATAACAAAGCAATTAAAAAGAAAAAAATCATTAATTTGATCTTTCTTTCAGTGGATCTTTATGAGAGGTTGTAGTTTAACTCTATGCCAAGGTTTAAGACAAAAAGGAAATATGATCTTAATCTGAATATCATCTGTTAAATAATTTTTTTTTTGGAAATTCTGTTTCGGATAATTGAACACCATTGTAAGTGCATTTAACATACATTTAACGATTCCAATCCTTTAAATCTTTGGACCACTCAAGAAATTGAAATAATAACATACGGGCAATATCTTTAGCTATTATCATTGAAGGTAATATAATATATTTTCTAAGAATTGATTGAGCTATTGGCGCGAAGCCACTTATTATTTGAGCAACTACAATGATATTTCTATCCGTATTTTCTCTTTCTTTTGTATTTTTCTTTTTTGGCCTCTCTTTTTTGATCTTTTTTTTCTGTATAATTAGAAATTATTGATTTTTTACATATCCAATTTCACGATATTAGCTTCAACCGCTCAGAAATATCAAAAGAAAAAGGAGGAGTTTGTCTACTCTGTCCAAAAATAGTGGGGAATGCACATTTGCTTGAAACAGTTCCCAAACAATTGTTTTACGTCTTTGGGCATGAATGGAACCTTTTATTAAGTCACGACAAAATCGGTTGTTGCGAATAACATATCAAAGTCACTTCGTTTTTTTAGCAAGATCATTAGCATCTTTGGTATTAGTACAAGTATCGACATTTTCCTAGTTTTTAGTAAAAATACTACGCACTTGAATTTTCTTGAACGAATTTCATGCTCTCTTGTTACATTTTCCTCGTTTTCTCCCTCCTGATATTCTAAATCGTAGATTAATTTGTATGACCATCGAGGAACTTTTTTTACATATTTCTTTTTATTACAATAGACATTTTTTCTAATTGTTTGATTGTGTAAGGAAATGAAAAGAAAAGAAAAGCAATATATATTAGAGAATTCAATGACAGCGATCGATGGTACTGACTATAATAATTGATGGTGATTGATGACAATAATGAGTGACTATCGACGATGTGAACTTTTATTAGATTCAAGGATTAAATTGATATTTTATCTAAAGTTTACGAGTTACAATAATATTTTATGTAAAGTATATGGTCAAATTAATTTTTTTATCTAAAATTCATGGTTCAATTAAAATTTAATCATTTTTATTAATGTATCACGTCAACAAAGTGACAAGTGATTAAAATAAAACGAATTGAAAATAGAAGTGACCAAAACATAACATTTTCAAAAATCAATAACCAAAATAAGACAATATAAAACAAGAGGGATCACCAATATAATTCACCCTAAAAATTTTAAAGATAATGTGACAAAATATTCTTAAAGATAACAAAAACATAAAATATATTAACCAAATGATAAATAGGAAGTTACTTGGAAAATAATACTCTTGGCTTTGTTTAATAAGGTGGTTCAGTATTAACCTAATGATAAATATGAAGTTACTTGGAAAATAATACTCTTGGCTCTGTTTAATAAGGTGGTTCAGGCCTAGCTTTGGACGTTATGTCTGGTCTGCACTAAGTGGAACTTGGTATTCTTAGCTCTGTTTAATTATCATCTGCCCTGGGTTATGTCTGGTCTGCACCATGTGGAGCTTAGTATTCTTAGCTCTGTTTAATTATCATCTGCCCTGCCTTCTATCTGGTTTGGTCATTTCTGCCTGTGGAGTGGTTACGGGGTTTCCTCAGGGAAGGTTGTTTTGGGTTTTTATTTGAGACTCGTGCCATTGTTATGGAACACACTTTTTTCTCCATTTAAGCTTAGGAAATTAAAAAGGATTTTTTTTAACGAGGCTCATTGCTATTAGCAAAGGCTAATTACACGTATATATAAACTCCTAAACAACAGTTCATTATTAGCAATAAAATAATTCACTCAAGAAAATAACCCAAGTTCCAAGTTTCATCAATCTGCAAAGATTATATAAAGAGTTGTTTTAAGTGACCAAATGTCAAGAAAATCAGACTGAAAATCAAACCAACTTGACCAAACAAGTCTTAGTTTTCTGGTTCAACCAACCGAACAAGCCACCGATCTTGGTTAAACTGGTACGACTGACCGGTTCGATCCAATTATTTCAACTAGGTTTGAACTACTAGTTACAGTGTCTCTAGAGCCATAACAAAAATTAAGAAAAAGCCGACATGTCTGCAACAACGAGGTAGATATATGTTAAAACGCTGACACCATGAATAGGTACTTCCTAAACAGCCGGGGGCTGCGATTAGATAGATCCAACTGATTTCCAGAGATTAACCCAGTCCAGCATTGCTTTAGCAGCACGAGCAAACAAGGGGTCTGTCGAACCTAGCCGCTCTTTAGCAGCATTTGCCACCTCAACTACACAGTCCGCCACTGTTGTAGCTTCCCTTGACAACCTTATCGACTGAAAGAACGGGACAACTTCCTCCATCAGCTTCACACCCTCCCACTCTTTCTTCAAGCTTGCTATAGGATCACCTCTATCGATTCTCAGCACGTATGGCAGTCCGGTTTTCACACCAAGCCCCAGGTGATCACATGCAACCTTAACACACAACCCACTCCAGATGTCTTCCATTGTTTCCCACCTAAACTTACCTTCCCCAGCCAACTTCAAAGCCGGAACCAAGGCAGGTCCTACCACTTCCCGATCAAAAGCGATATTGATTCCACTAATGGGAATCAGGGACCCGGCTGGGACAGTCATAACTGCATCAACATATCGGGAATTCCTTTGCCTTGCTTTGAGTGCTTGAGTAGGTGCATCATGATCGGCCAGGTTAAGCCATAGTCCACACGAAAAAGCACATTTCACCCCACTCCGAAGACTGAATGGGTAACCACGAACAAAATCAGCTCCTTCAGTGAAAGGGTCATACAGAGTATTGAAAAAGAATGGTGTGGCTGGGGTTGTAAGGTTGGTAATATGCTGGGCAACAGCATCCACCAAAAAGCCTTTAGGGTCCTGGGCTGGGAGACAATCATCGTCTACAGAGATAATGTACTTTTTACGAGAAACAAGATATCCAAAATACCTGCACGCATAGCCAGAGAAGAGACCCAAAGTAGAAGAACCTACCACACGATCTATGTCATTCTTTTCATAGACGTCAAGGTTAAAGCCTTCCGGTATTTTGAGTTCCTCTTTCAAATAAGGGTCTTTGACAATTATGATATGAAATCGAGAGTACATAGGTCTCCATTCATTCATGAATGATGTCAGATCCGAATGGATTGCTCCTATTACAATGTCAATCTCATCATCCTTAATAGCTAGCGACATCTTGCCAAATACAAACCACAATCCAATTCCAAAGTATAGGGCCTCAGAAAAGCAACTGGTAACTCTTGTGCGTTTCACTGATTAAACCAATCTCAGAATTTCTCAGAACATCCTACAGAGGGAACAAAAATTCATTGTAGAAATCAGCTCAAAACCCATTGGAAAAGAAAAATGAACATTTGAAACTCCTACGAAATGACTTACTGGTAGGAAGAACAGGGGTAACAGTGACTTGAATGTGGAGCGCCTGGATGAGAGAAAAGACGTCGTCCTTGCCTGTAGCTATAAACAACTTGAGAACTCTCTCGTTTAACTTTCCAGCTCTCAACGTTCTCTGCCAACTCACGAAAACATGTCTTACTACATGAATGCCATTAGAATCAAACAAAAGTTCAAACAACAAAATGTAAAAGTTTACAGAGATAAGCCGGATTCATAAACCTAATATAAGCTAGTCAGACAGAAGAAAGAACATAAAAATATGTGAATTGATATAAGGAGAAATGGTAAAGATTCAAATGAGAAACATCAAACAAGGGGCGGAAATGAACAAAGAAAAACAAAAAAAAAAGGTAAAATCTGCAATGTGCAATGGAACATGAAAAGAAAAACAAAATGGCCATAAGTGATAAGATTCATAACAGAGAAACTTTAGTGAAAAAATGGCAGCGGTAACTTCACATACAAGTGATTCGTGAGAACAACATTACCTACCCACTGAAGCATCAAAAGAGATACAAAGAGTAAAGGTTTATCAGCCCTTTCTAACTTAAGTTCCACCATTAGTATGTTGCTTTATCCAATATCAAAATGTAAGCAGAAAGCAAATCTAGATCACCGATGACCTAGATATCGAACCAAAATCCAGCTTAAAGATTTAACAAAAAACAGGAACGATATTTAAGAATAACAATATAAACATGAAGATTTTTTGAAAAAAGAAGAAAACAAATATATATATAATCAAACAAATTTGATAATGCAGATCATAGGATGCAAAATCAAAGCAATCGTTTGCCCAACAGTACATACAAATTCAAAACCCAACATCAAAACAATTCATCGCTATAAGATAGAAAGTAAAACTAATAATCAAACAAATTTGAAAATGCAGATCATAGGAATCAAAATCAAAGGAATCGTTCACCCAACAGTACATACAAATTCAAAACCCAACATCAAAACAATTCATCGCTTCACATAAAAAAAACCCCCACAAAATAAACCAGAATTTAAAACTACACATCAATCCAAAAGCCAAGAAACCCCCCCCCCACACACACAGAATAACCAAGCAAATAAAACAATCCATCACACCACAAGGCAAAAAGAGAGAGAGAGAGAAAAATAAAAATGCAAAGAAAGAGGATGTTCTACCAGGAAGAGATCGATGACGATATGATCTGGAAGAGTGGAGAGATCGGCGATGTTGGAAAGATTAAGAACAGCTGAATCTATAGTTAGGGATAACAAAGAAGGCGAGGTTCTCATTCATTCATTTACTCGTTTTCTCTCTTTTGAATTTATATTTATTTTTAAAATAGAAATTAAAAATTATATATTCATCGATTTATATATAAACAAATCATTAAATGAGAAACAATAAATGAAAATAAATTGAACGAAAAAAAAAATGAAGTACAAGATTTGCATTGATTTCCCCGTTCTCGTTCGTCCTCCTTCCCTTTGATTGACATTTTCTGGAGGGATCGCTGTTATCTTTACGCGTGTCTCATTCTTCGCACGTGTTAGATTCGATCGGACGCTGAAGTTGTCGGCATAGAAATTAACGGTTCTGATTAATCATTCTTACACAAATTTGGGCTATAACTACGCTTATAGTAATTCCATCATAAATTGATAATTAAAATAAGCTTAATAGCATCGGAACCTCAATTTTTTTTTCATAAAAAGAAAATAATGTGAGTTCTGAATTCTTTTGTATTTAATATGATGTTTAAAATTTAATAATTTTTTATAGAATTTTAGAAGAAAAAATTAATTTGGCATTTTACCAACAAAATTGAATGGTGATCTTACGATATTGATGTAACAATTTATAGTATTGATGTAGTAATTTACAATACTAAAATGATGATCTACGATGTATGATGATAGGATAAAAAGGTTAAATTAATTTTTTGATTAAATTTGATGATCAAATTGTTTTTTAAAAAATTTGAGAGGTTGTTTAAAATTTTAGAAAAATAAAAATGTTTAAAATAAAAAATAATTATTTAAAAAATATATTAATAAATAAGAAAATATTGTAAGTTATTCGTATATGCATATATAATCATATTTCGAACAATTTTTAAGCACTGTTTCATATGTTAGGTTATTATACGATGTGCAATAGCTTGCAAATAACCCCTATTGTCTAAAATATGATTAGATGTGTATTTTAATGAGAAGAACGTACAATTTTTTTAATTATATTTAGACATAAAATTTATAAGTTTTGATTAATCTAATAAGAAGACTTTGTATAAGTATTGATGATATGATATGTGATAATGAAATCATGTTTAATATGTATACATTTATAATATAAAAATATATAATATTTTTAAATCATGTTTAATCTATTTATAGTATATGAATATGATTAATTTGTTTTGTGTGTATATGATATATGTATATATTACTGGCAGTATATGCCTTTTTAAATTTTTTAAAAATTTAATAATTAATAATATATTATTTTATAATTTTTGATATATTTTTAATTTTTAATAATATTGTTAGTATTTTTAATATATATTTTTTAATTTCATTAGTTTAATTTTTAATTATAAGTGTTTTATATTTTAAATAATTTTATATTTTAAAAAATTAAATATGCCATTGAACTTTCTAAATATCAATTTGACCTTCGAGGTTGATAAAAAAAACTAATATAACTAATTTATCACGTCATCATCTACTATGAACCGCTATATCAAAATCACAAGCCACCACGTCAATAGCATAACAGTCAAAGTTTGATTTTATTAGTAAAAAAAATTCTCAATTTAAGAGCTACATTAAATGTAAAACAATATTGCTCATATTAACTTTTTAAAAATGTTTGAAGGGCCGATATACCATTAAGCCTTAAAATAATGGTTTAATTATACTACAAGTCATTCTATTATTAGGAATTTTACAATTGGGTCATTTTACTTAAAAAAAGTAATAATTGAACCACTCAAATAATTAATTGTTATACCCAAGTCATTATACAATTAAATTCCAAACTTACAACTTTTTGTCTATTTTTAGTCACTTAATTTTTAATAAACTTGCAATTATTTTTTAATCACTTAATTATCATCCACCCATTAATTCTGAAATTGCTCAAGAAAAATGAAATAGTATGTTCCATTTCATTATATGCTAATGCAGTGACCATGCAATGAATATGATGTTATTAGGGATGGAGTCGAAATTTAATCTTAACAGAGATCGAATTTTTTTAACAACTTTAAGTTTTGTATATATGTTTATCTTTATTATTTATTTATTTTAAAAATATAAATGATAACATCAAATATGCATATTTGTTCTATCATCTTTTATGAAATAACATGTAAAAACTAAAAAATAAAATTAAAGTAAATTAATAATAAAATATACGATTTTAAAAGCTTTCAAAGACATAATTATAACAAAACATGTCGCTCTTTCAAATCTCGAAATACATCCATTTTTATTTAAATATAATATTACCTTTAAAAATTGACACTCAATTTAATTTGGACTACTTCTAACAATCTTAGTAGATGAGATTTACTTTTGTTGGTTGTGGAGCTGATGATTCTATTGCAATATTTTATGTTAGAAGGACAAATACTTTACAACTTATTTTATTCTATTTTGAGAAAGGAAAAAATATATGTAAATTTAGGGGGAGTGATAACTCCGTAAAAAAACTATGTTTTAAGGCCTTTTTACTTAAGTTATTGATTGTCTAAAATCCATTTTCATAGCATTTAGTTGTGTTTAGGTCATTTAGTTGCATGTGGTGGAAAAGTCTTGCTGCAACATAAATTTATTGATCAAACTGATGCTATGAGGAGAAGGGTCTTTTTATGTTGATGTACAGGAAATGAGAGTAGTTAAAGAGAAAATTTTTTTTGTAGCATTCTAGAGCAAAGGACACGTTGCAACAAAACTATTCAGCAAATTAATGGGTGCAAAACTATTTAGCTGCTAGATGTCCAAGGCTCACGTGAATGCATTGCCCTACTGATAATTCTGGGACCACCTGCCAATTGCCTCATATTCACATGTAGGGTGTGATTTCTAAGGTATAAAGGGAATTTTTGGGCACAAAACACTAGAAATATTCTCCACTATAAATACCTAAGGATACCCTACATTCAAAATGACTTTTTGGAGTGACTTAAGCAAGGAGGCGAGAACTCACCATTTCTTCATCTTCTTTATTTTCATCCCTTTCCGTGGTGTCCTCCATAGCTGAGCTTCAATGGGGGTAGCAACTAACACCTCAAGAGAGGCTATCTTGCTAAAGAGGTTCACAACAGTGGTCTAAAGCTTCACGACAACAGATCATTTGGGAGTTTTCTTCTCCTTGTGCTCTTATTTTGTACTTATGAATGATGGACTTAGCCCCACCATGAACTGATTTATTTGGCGTGGGTTTGTTAGTAAATCATATCGGGCAACATAGGCATAGAATACTCAGACCATTCTAAACATAAGATAACTTTCGTCATAGCAAACCCAACCAATTACCCCTATAGAAGCTTGATTGTGTGATGTTGTCAAGTCTTATTTCATTCTTCGAAGTTCAATTTTAATTTTCTGCCATAATAATAATTTACTTTTCACCTCATCACTTCTATAAAACTTTCTTCACATTTTACTTTAAACTTTATTCATTTGTTTATATCACCGTATATAAATACATATACTTAGTGACACCGTTTTTGCTATAACATCTTTTAAAATCCCTCTAATCCTTGTGGAGACGATACTCACTCACTACTATATTACTTGATCGACTATGTATACTTGCACACACTTTGCGCTCAATTCATAACACACATAACATACATCAAGTTTTTGGTGCCATTGTTGGGGATTTGCAATTGGTGTTTTTAAAAGTTATTCTATAACAATATTTTTTCCTTTATTTTTGTATAATTTTACTTGTTATTTTTTTTGTCTTTGCAGGTTTCATTGGTGTTTGACCTGAGGGTAACCTGAAGGACCACTACTGCCTATAGTACATGAGATCAAACAATATTTCAGACAAAGAAGACGAGTTCAATGTATTCAAACAAACATGTATGCAATTCAAAACTAAGAATGTGACCAAGTAAAGGATCCTGAAGATCCAAATGCGGCATCAAATCCAAATGCGAGGATTATTGCAGGCCCATATGTTATTCGAGATCACCTTGCTCCTATCTTGGATGATCTAAATCTTGGAATAGTGGCACCTAAAATCCAGACAACCCACTTTGAACTCAAACCAGTGATGTTCAATATGTTGAACTCGATCAACAATTTGGTGGTGCGCCTCACGTATATGGCATGCATTATATTTATGCCTTATTAGAGGTGTGCGATTCATTTAAACATCAAGATGTGCTGAAGCTAAAGTTATTTCCCTATTCATTGCGTGAACGAGCAAGGGCTTGGCTAAGTGGAGTTCCATCTGGCTCAATAGAATCTTCTTCTGACATATGTAAAAGCTTTTTGTTGCAGTATAATTCGCCCAATATGAACACTCAACTCTGAAATGACATAGTATTTTTTCTTCAAACGGTGGATGACGAGTTAATGTATGAGTGTTGGGACCAATATAAAGGATTGTTACGCAAATACACGAATCATCGATTCCACGATTGGACCCAAGTTGTGATGATTTACGATGATGTTAATGTTCTTACTCGGATGATGTTAGATGCCTTAGCAAATGGAACTTTGTTGGACAAGTCACCTGAAAAAGCCTTTGGTATTCTCGACCGGTTATCGAACAATGATTTTCAGTTTTCTTCTTTAAAGCTAGGAACATGGCGCAAGGCTCAAGGGACCTTTGAGTTGGATGCCAAGGACCTTAGAGAAGTAAAGGAAGTAAAGTGGCAATTTTTGCATGTATTTTATGTCGTGGCACTCATTATGTGAGTGAATCCTCTAACAACTAGGAACCCAACTACATGGGGAATTTTAATGGGAACAACAAAAATAATCCCTACTCAAATACATACAACCCTGGTTGGCGGCAACATCTGAATTTTTCATGGGGAAATCAAGGGAATAACACTACCAGCAACTCCACTTGGCACCAGAACATAAATGAACCCCCAACCTTTTAACAAAATTTACCATGGAAAAACACTAACAAGAGGGTAGCATATTCGTCGAATACCAACTCGTTGGAAGGTTCTCTATAGGATTTCATTGAAACTACTAATGATTTTATGGCCTCAAAAAGGCCTTGTTAAAAATCATTCTACAACCATCAAGAACCAAGGAGCTCTATTCTAAAGCCACAACTCATTGTTGAAAGTCCTGGAGAACCAAGTTGGAAAAATTACTGTAGTATTATATGTTTGCCAGCAAGGTAGTTTGCCCAATGACTGAAATCAATAAACCATATGGTAAGGAGCAATACAGTGCACTCATTCTGAGGAGTGACAGTCATATTAATCAAGATGCTAAGTTTAAGGAACAACATACATATGGGTTGACCCCCAATAGCACGCAAGGTAATCTTAATGCACATAAGGTAGAACCTTTATAGAAGGATGACCATGAAGTTTCAACAAGTGGCACTACTATGAGGAAATTTAACTATAGTAAAAGTAAGACCCCACCAGTAGCAGAAGATATAAGACCCCCACCACTCTTCCCACAATGATTGAAGAAACAAAACGAAGACTTTCAATTCAAAAAGTTCGTTGGCATCCTTGACCAACTATACATTAATGTTCCACTCTTGGAAGCCATAGATCAGATGCCTATATATGCGAAATTTCTTACGGACATCGTTACTAAGAAGAGGAAAGTTGAAAGGGTCAAAACAGTTGCTACAGCAAAATAATATTTTTATGTGCTGAGTAAACTTATACCAAAGCAAAATGATCCAAGAAACTTTATCATCCCTTGTTCTATTGGCAACAACTATGTGGGTAGAGCCTTGTATGACCTTGGCTCGAGTGTAAACTTAACTTAATGCCAAAGTCAGTTTTCTTAAAACTTGGAATAGAAAATGTTCGACTAACCATAATTATCCTTCAACTAGCCGATCGATCCCATGTTCGACCCAAAGGGAGAGTTGAGGACGTCGTGGTGAAAGTTGATAATTTTGTGTTTCCAACTAATTTCCTTATCCTCGATTGTGAGGCTGATGACAATACACTTATAATTTTAGGGCGACCCTTCTTAGCCATAGGAAAGATTTTGATCGATTGTGAAAAAAGAGAATTTACTATGAGGGAGTGTTACCATCAATGTGTTCAATTCCCTTAAGTATGTGAACTACTCATAGGAGTGCTAGTGTATTATAGATGTAGACTTAATGATGGACGATGCAATAGAACATTTTTGCTATAATATTTTTTTATAGATAGATGATTACGCACAACTCAAGGAAGATGAGATTGAGGAGCTCAAGAACTATCCTCCGAAGGTGCAATAATCTAGCTTCCTTATAGCTAGACTATGTAGACGATTCAAACCTTTGAATTTTGAGGAATTTATTCCTCCAAAACCTTTGCTACAATGTGTACCTCTATTATAATTAAAACCCTTGCTATCACAACTCAAATATACTTGCTTGGGTTGTAATGACACATTGCTGATTATTATCTCTTCGACTCTTTTGCATGACCAAGAAAGTACTTTGTTAAAGGTTTTTTTCAGAGCATAATAAAGCTTTAGGTTGGACTATGGCTAACCTGAAGGGAATAAGCCTAATGATATGTATGCACAAGATCTTTCTAAACGAATACCATAATAATTCTTTGGAACCACAAAGACGACTCAACCTCATCATAAATAAGGTAGTCATGAAGAAAATAATCAAATGGATTGATGCTAGAGTAATCTACCCTATTTTTAACAACTCATAGTTTAGCCTGATGCAATACACCCCCAAGAAAGTAGGAAAGACCATGGTGAACAATGACAACAATTAGCTCCTATCCATGTGAAATGTGACCAAATGGAGGATATACATGGATTACCGCAAGCTAAACAAGGTCACCAAAAAATATCACTTCCCTCTCTCTTTCATTGATCAGATGCTGGATTGCTTGGCAGGCAAGGCTTACTATTGTTTCCTATATGAATGTTCGAGCTACAACCATGTTGTCATAGTACCAGAGGATCAAGAGAATACCACCTTCATGTGCCCCTATTGTACTTATGCCTTCAGGAGGATGCTCTTTGGAATATGTAATGCTCCAGCAACTTTTCAGAGGTGCATGTCGGTCATTTTCTCCGACATGGTTAAGGAGTTCTTTGAAATCTTCATAGATGACTTCTCTATCTCAATGGATGACTTCAAAAAATGCCTTAGCGATTTATAAAAAGTCTTGAAGTAATGTGAAGAGGTATACCTATTGCTCATATGGGGAAAATGTCACTTCATGGTGAATGAAGGTATTATGCTAGGCTGTAAATTTTATTTCTATGACATTGAAGTGGATAAGGTAAAAATTAAGGTGATTGAGAGGTTACATCCACCAACCACTGTAAAAGGCATTCAAAACTTCTTAGGACATGTGGACTTCTATAGGAGGTTCATAAAAGATTTTTCTAAGATTTCAAAGCCCGTATGTACTTTACTGCAACAAATATTATCTTTGTGTTTAATGAAGAATATTGTAGCGCTTTTAAGGAGCTTAAACAAAGAGTGATCGCAACACCAATCGTGGTGACCCTATACTAGACAACCCCATTCGAGTTAATGTACGATGCAAGTGACTATGTTGTAGGGGTTGTGCTAGGGAAAAGGCGAGGTAAAATCTTTCATGTAATCTATTACGCAATTCGTACCTTGAATGAAGCACAAGTAAATTACACAATGGCTGATAAAGAATTACTTGTTGTAGTATTTGCTTTTGATAAGTTTATGTCCAACTTAATTGGTACTAAGGTTATTGTGCACACTGATCACTCGGCCGTCAAATACTTAGTGAATAAAAAGGATGCTAAATCTAGACTTATTAGGTGGATACTCTTGTTGCAAGAATTTGACTTATAGGTTCGGTATAGGAAGGGTACTGAGAATCAAGTAGTCGATCACCTATCTAGGTTAGAAAACAAGGTTGAGTGCGATGATGGCTTAGAAATCAATGAGGAGTTCCTTGATGAAAAATATTATTTGCTGCTATAATTCCGTGGTACACTGACATAGTTAATTTCTCGTCAGTGGTGTTTATTCCTAATTTAATTAGCCAGGACAAAAAGAAATTCAAAAATGACGTGCGATTTTACTACTGGGACGAGCCTTATCAATTGAAGCAATATACTGACCAAATTATCTGAAAGTGAATTTCTGAAGAAGAACAATGAGAAATTATATTCCATTGCCACACTGCCCCTAGTGGAGGCCACTTTGGTAAAGTTAGGACTAATGCGAAGATTTTGCAAATAGGTTTTTAATGGACCACCCTTTTCAAAGATGCGCATAACTTCTACAAGACATTCAATCGCTATTATCGCACAGGGAATATATTGAAGAGAAATGAAATGTTGTGGCTAAAAAATTTAGATGTGGAGCTCTTCGACATATGGGGAATAGATTTTATTGGACCCTTCCTGTATTATTTCGGTGGTTTCTATATACTAATGGCAGTAGATTATGTATCCAAATGGGTTGAAACATGGAAACTCCTAGAAATAACTCCTAGTCCGCGTTTAAGTTCTTGCACAATAACATATTCATAAGGTTTAGAGCACCGAGAGCTATTATCACTGACGAAGGCACCCATTTAGACAATAAACTGACGACTAAAGCATTACAACAATATGAAGTGAGACATGAAATTGCCACAACATATCATCCCGGACAAATAGAAAAGCTGAAGTCTCCAACCGAGAGATCAAAAAATCCTTGAGAAGGTGGTGAACCCAAAGAAGAATGACTCGTAACCAAAGCTAGACGAGGAACTCTGGGTGTATCGCACAACATTCAAGATACAACTACGGATGTGATAACTACGTAAAAAGGCTACTTTTAAGGCATTTTTCAATTATGTTATTATTTGTCTAAGAGTTCATATAGGTCATTTTAGAATCATATAGTTGCATATATATGGTTTTGTGTGGTTGTGTTATTTTTAGTTTGTTAAGGTGCTATATGATGGGAAAGGTGTGGTTGGTTAGTGATGTACAGGGAACTAGGAGCACATGGTGAGCTGAGAAGAATGTTACAACATCACATGTTGCTGAAGCATACTACAATGGCTTGGCATTTATGGCACAAAAAAGACAAAGAGATATTTTCACAAGAGGACAATTATCAAAGCATTTGTTTGCTGTTGATAACCATTTGAATGGGGTCCACTGCCACCTACAGAGATAAACTTCACACACAAGGAATAAATTTAGGGGTATGATGGTTATTTTGAGTTCAAAATTACCTAAGTATACCCTTAGATATTTTATTTATAAGGACACCTATGAGAGAGAAATAATTATGGTAAAAGCTTGGAAAATCATTATCTTCTCCATTTTCTCTACCTCCATTATTGTTCCTCTTTCTCTATTTCATTGGTGTTCCACCATTGGTGAAGCTTGAGGGAGTGGTGTAGCATCCGAGAGGAGCACGAGCTATAGTCGTTCGTGATGGTTCGAGGAAAGCGCCGTCTGTACACACCTAGTGCTTTCTTCTCCAACCTTTGATCCATTGTTAAAGCTTGAAAATATATTTAGATTTAAAGGTCGAATGAATTATTGGGTATACTATATGGTTTGTTCAAATCCCACCATGAACTAAGCTATATTTAGGGGGATTCATTCGAACCCATCAATCTTTTCTTTTTTTACTTGTTTTGTTTATACGTGCTTCATCTTCTAGGATTATAGGAGGCATGGGAGTGTCAATTTCTTAGATGAAGACTAGATGTTCGAGAGAAATCTAGTCACTAATTCTTAAGTTTTCAAGAAAAAACTTAGGAAGGATTAACATAAGCAATGAGATATAGTTAATCACTATATCCTAATCCCTTAGTACTTGAGAGAGACTAAGTTAATATTTTAATGACTAAGAGGGGTAGTGCGTCATCAATACTATAGGATTGCATAGTAGAGACTGAGAGGAGATACCGTGACATTATATTCTATTAGGTTCTTATAACTAGAGATAACAATAACATCTTTAGCAAACTTCATCGAACAAGTAAAGCATTAGAAGACTAAATCAACTAGAAAAATAAGTTTTTAGCTTCTTAAGTGACTCCCCACCATTCATTCCCGAAATAGTTTCCCGTGTGAGGATTATGAAGTTATTTCATTTATTTGCTATTTTTACCGTTTTACATTGTATTGGCATTTTCTTCATATTCATCATTATAAATTTCTCTTTTGCCATGACATTATTCACTCAATCACTCTCCCTCACCATCATTTCATTCAGTCTCACATTTCCATTGCTGAATCATAATCAGTGTATATATCATTTATATACTTAGATAAATTAGTGTAGTGTTGTGATTAAACCCATAATTTCCACCAATCCATGTGAGACGATACTCACTCATCACTTTATTACTTATTACGATTGTGTATACTTGCACATCATTTGCGTATAATGTATTAGTACTCACAACACGCAACAAGTTTTTTGGGCCGTTGCCGGTGATTGACAATGCGAAGTTATTTAGTTTGCCATATAATTTTATTTTGCTTCTTTATTTTCGTATAGTTTACTTGCTATTTCACTTTATTCTTTTTCAGGCTTATTTAGTGTATGGCCAGAAGACATTCTGATGAGCCGTTAGAACCAATTGAACCTGAGGTTGAGAGAATTTTTAGGCAAAGAAGACATGCTCAAGAAAATATGTATCAAATTAGGAACCAAGGCATTGGTCAAGAAGAAGGCGATCAAAATGCCGTGGTATTCCATAATGTTGGGCTTGCTGATAGGCCTCGTGCTATTCGTGATCATTTAAATCCTATGCTAGATGATTTGAATATTGAAATTGTTGCACATGAAATTCAAGCAGCCTATTTCGAGCTCAAACATGTTATGTTTAATATGTTGAATTCTATAGGGTAATTTGGGGGAGTAAGAACTGAAGATGCCAGACATCACATTCATAACTTTTTGGAGGTTTGTGATTATTTTACCCAACAACGAGTGCTTGAGGATGTGTTGAAATTAAAGATATTTCTATACTCTTTGCATGATTGAGCAAGGGCTTGGTTGAGTGTTGTTCCATTTAGTTCAATGGAATTATGGGTCATATTTGTAAAAGTTTTATGTTTCTCTATAACCTGCCAAACATGAACACACAACTAAGGAATAACATAGCATCCTTTCGCCAAGGCGATGATGAATCTATGTATGAATGTTGGTATCGTTACAAGAGTTTGCTTCTGGACTAAAGTAGTTACATTTTATAATGGAGTCAATGCCCACACGAGGATGATGCTTGATGCCTCGGCAAATGGGACATTGCTTGATAAATCACCTGAGGAATTTTGTATTTTGGATAGAATTGCCAACAATGACTATCAATTTCCTTCATCAAGGCTTGGAACTGGGAGAAAAACACCTAAAGCATTCGAGTTAGATACCAAGGACTCTGTGTCCGCTCAAGTCTCAATTATTACTAATATGTTGAAAAAGTTATAATGCTTTACTGAGGTAAAGGAAGTGAAGGTAGCTAGTTCAGCATGTCCGTTATGCCATACTAATCATTATGAGAGGGAATAGCCAGCCAATCATGAGTCCATTAATTTTGTAGGAAATTTCAATCGAGGCAATAACAATCCCTACTCCAACACCTATAATCCAGGGTGGTGCCAACACCCTAACTTTTCTTGGGGTAATCAAGGAGCTCCTAATACTAGTCAATCTACTCGTCAGTAACATTATATTGAATCTCAAAGCTATCAACACACTATGCCATGGTATAATTCTAAAAAGCCTCATCTTTAGCAAGCACTAGTTCTTTGGAGGCCACGATTCAAGATTTCACATCAACCATGAATACAATGCTGCAAGACCACTCTACTTCAATTAAAAATCAAGGAACTTTGCTTTATAGTCAAGGCGTATTACTTCACATCCATAGCTCGACTTTGAGAGCTTTGAAAGGTAAAGTTGGTCAGATTGCCGCATCATTGCAAGAATATAAGCAAGGACGATTCCCTAGTGACATTGAAGTGACTAAATCTTACGGACAAGAACAATGCAATGTATTGACTCTTAGGGGTGGAACTAAGATTAATCAACAAGTAAGGTTTGGGAGAAAAAAACATGTTGATTCTACCCCCACTTCTGAACAAGCTCAACCTGAATTACATGATGATCATTATTGAGAAGAACAAAGATGAGGGTTCTACTAGTGAACCTTCTGAAGCACTAAATTCCAATGCAAAGGAAAAAACAATTCCTACTATCACAGTTGAGAAAGTTAAACCCCCACCTCCCTTTCCGCAATGATTGAAGAAACACAATGATGAAGTTTAGGTAAAAACGTTTGTGGACGTTCTTGATTAGCTCCACATTAATGTACATCTCTTGGAAGCAATTGAACAAATACTGACTTATGCTCACCACAAAGAGGAAAGTTGAGATATACGAGACAATTGCCATGGAAAAAAGAATATTGTTCTGCATTGAGCAAGCTACCACCAAAGCAAAATGATTTGGGCATCTTTATTATTCCATGTTCTATCGGAGCTAATTTCATTGGAAAATCACTACGTGACCTTTGTTCAAGTGTGAACTTAATGTCAAAATCTATATTCTTGAGGCTTTGTATGAGAAATTCTAGACCCATCTATGTGATTTTATAATTTGTCGACCGATTCCATGTTAGACTCGAAGGAAAGTCGAATATGTCATTGTGAATGTGGATACATTTGTGTTCCTAGACGACTTCCTTGTCCTTAATTTTGAATTTGATGCCAAGGTGTCCATCATCTTGGGTAGGCCTTTCCTAGGCACTGGTTGAATTTAGATTGATTATGAGAAAGGTGAACTTACCATGAGAGTTACCGACTAGTGTGTGACTGTCAATATTTTCTGTACTCTCAAGTATGTTGATGATTATGGAGAATACCAAGACATTTTGGACATGAAATCCATGATTGAAGAAGAAACTGAACAATTTTTTCAAAGAAATTTAATTCAGCTAGTAGAATATGAATAGCCTATTGACGATGAACGCATAGAGGATCACGAAAAATTACCAGCTTGGGTGAAGCAATCTAGTTTACTACTGGCTAGATCAAGTATGCACTTTGAACCCTTGATTTTGATGAATTTATTCCACCCAAACCATCATTATTGCATGCACCTACCCTAGAGCTAAAGCCTTTGCTAGGGCATCTTAAATATGTTTACTTGGTTAGTGATAATACTTTGCATATGACTATTTCCTCTAGCCATACCTTGAATGAGGCACAAATTAATTACACAACCACCGATAAAAAATTACTTACCGTGGTATTTGCTTATGATAAGTTTAGACCATACCTAATAGGCACTAAAGTTATTGTTCACACTGATCACTCAGCTATAAAATACTTAGTGAACAAAAAGGATACAAAACATAGACTTATTAGGTGGATCTTACTTTTGCAAGAATTTGACTTAAAGGTTGTAGATAGAAAAGGTACTGAGAATCAAGTTGCCAATCATTTATCTAGGCTAGAAAGCAATTCTGAAATCCTTGACATTTTAGATATTCAAGAGGAATTCCCTAATGAGAAAATCTTATATGCCACGGTAATCCCATGGTACGCTGACCTTGTTAATTTTATTGTTAGTGGTATACTGCCATTTGAATTGAACAACCAAGACAATAAAAAGTTAAAGCACGATGCAAGGTTCTACTTTTAGGATGAGCCATATTTATTCAAGCACTGCACAGACCAAATCATTAGACGATGTGTACCTGATAAGAGTAACAAGATATCTTTTACGATTGTGACACGACCCCAAGTGGAGGCCATTTTAGAGGAACAAGGTTCGCTACTAAGGTTTTCAGTCAGGCTTTTATTGGCAAACATTGTTCAAAGATGCTAAGGCATTTTACTAGTCCTGTGATCGATGCCAATGCACTAGGAACATATCTAGGTGACATAAAATGCCATTGCAAGGCATTCTGGAAATTGAGATGATTGATGTTTAAGGCATTGACTCCATGGTACCATTCCCATCTTCTTGTGGATATTTATATATTTTTTTGTGTGGATTATTTATCTAAGTGGGTGAAGGCGATTGCAACAACAAAGAATGATTCCAAAATCATGCTTAAGTTTTTGCACAATAAAATATTTACTCGGTTTGGAGTGGCTCAAGCCATCATTAGCGATGAGGGAACTCACTATGATAACAAGTTGATTGCCAAGGTATTGAGGATATATGGAGTCCGTCACAAGATTGCCATGGCATGCCATCCACAGATGAATGTCCAAGATGAAATATCCAACAACAAGATAAAGCATATATTAGAAAAAAATGGTGAATCCAAGGCGGAATGATTGGTCACCAAACTTAGATGAGGAACTCTTGGCATATAAAATAACTTTTAAGACTTCTCTGGTCATGTCACCTTTCAAGTTGGTGTATAGGAAGGCCTACCAACTCCTTGTTGAGCTGGAACACAATGCGTATTGGGCCATCAAGAGGCTAAATTTCGATACTGAATTAGTTGGGGAGAAAAGACTCCTTGAGCTTAATGAGATGAAAGAGTTCAAGGTACAAGTATATGAGAATACCAAGTTATAAAAAGAAAAAAACAAAAAGTGGCATGACCAAAAGCTGATGCCACTGCATTTTCATGTTGGCCAATAAGTATTGCTTTACAATTCAAGGATTAAGCTCTTCCCTAGATAGCTAAAATTTAGATGGTCAATACCATTTGAGGTGCATCATGTCTACCTTCATGGAGCAGTCAATATAAAAAATATAGACGATGGGATAATTTTTAAAGTCAACGGTCAGCGTTTGAAACTTTATAATGGAGCTCCACCTTTGCACAACAAGTCGGTGCTTTACCTGCACGACGTCTAATTGTGTCAGCCTCATGAACCAAATTTCAATGCCACGGTATTGGATTTTGCTATTTGTACATAAATAAAGAATTTATTTTTATTTTTCTTATTCATGGATATTTACAAATTGTCTTGTACTGTAGGGTCCTACCAGAGCTCATACCTACACGATGGAGTGGCTATAAAGGAAAGAAAAGATGAAATTAAGGGGAGAAATATTTTTTACACTTTATTCCACTATTTTATTTTATTTCCATTTTTTATGAATTGTCCTTTTACCCCTCATTTAATTTTTACAATTTACTTTTTCACCTACCCATTTCACCCCATCCGCTCACTTCTTTTCAATTGTCCACTCATTCTCTTTTTCACTATTTCTTTTAATTTCATCTTCTTATTCTCTCTTCCCTCTACATTATTACAAACAAAGCTCTCAAATTTTTGTTCTTTCTTCTTCTAAACCCGTAAAAAATGATACGAATGAGACCATAAAGTGTTGAAAAACTATTCCTCAGTAGTTCATGGATAAAGCTGCGAATGAACGGTTCCCAAATTTAAAAAATCAAAAACATTTTTTTAAGTTGGGGTTTATTTTCACTGAGGAGAAAGAGGCGGTTTTGGTCAGAATGTCATGGACATAGTCAAACCACACAAATGGAAAAAGTTGGCTCGACATCCCCTCCATCAACGCCTCGTTAGTTAAGGAGTTTTACGTGAACATCTCAAAACTAAACCAATATGTTGTTTTCCTTAGGGGTCACTATATTTGTTTTACACCGTCAGGGATTAAACATTATTTTCACCAGCATGATATAGTGGATCAACATGTTGATTTTGAAAAGGAAGCTAAAAGTGTGATGTACAATGGTATACTCAAAGATTTGTGTTTTCTGAACACCGAATGGAATGGCTGTCAAGCTAGCCATTTTTCTGTCAACCGTGAGCAACTCTAACCTCGTACAAAATTGTGGAACAACTTCATAAAACACAAGTTAATATTAACTGTTCATAACACAATGGTAACCCTTCCACTTCTAATGTTAGTACACTATATTATGGTTACTCGTTCAATTGATGTTGGCCGAATAATTGTTGAGCAAGTTCATGAGTGTTTAGGAAAGGAATATAGTGCGTTGGTGTTCCTGAATCTTATCATGACATTGAGAAAGAAAAAGAATGTGATTGAAAGTGGTTTTGAAGAAATTTTGTTTGGAGTGTCGGGCATCACAGGAGCACTGTTGCCTATTCTGTTGGGGTTGGTTAACCCCAAATCCAAAGCAGCCAATACCGTTAAGTCAAAGGAAGGCAAACCCTGTAATATCGAGGCAATACTACTTTCCCTCGAAGATTCTTTCCAACAAAAAATGACTCACTTGAATGCTCTCATGGGTGATATAAATATTTGGCTATGTTAAGCATATGAATGCTTTTCTGGAGTCAATCTTTCAGGAGATGCTACCTCAAATGGAATGGAATTTCCCAAGTTTCTCAAATGAAATTCTACCGATATTTAATGATACCAAAGCAAATCCTTAGTATGATAGAACCAATTCTACTGATGCTAAGCCCGTACCATACCCCGTAGCCTAGCCCCCATCTCATGATGTTCCTGATGAGCCGTTCCATGCATCTCCCAGTCCAGATAAAACACTAGAGCCTTCTTCCATGCGTAGAACCCTCCATCGTATTAAGACTTCAGAGGGGCACATCAATATCTCTATTACCCACTACTATTCTACATCTTCAGAATCTAACTCCACTCCATTAAGGAAGTGCACAAGACATGGAACTACAAGCACCTCCACCGCAACACTGCCACTACCGTAGAAACCAAGGTACCTCATTTTTCCTTTATTTTTTTTGCATAACATGACATTTTATTATTTTCATTAGTTACTCAATTATTTTAAGCATTGAGGACAATGTTTCTCCCAAGTTTGGGGGAGGTAGTGTTCATTGTAGAACATGTGCATGATAGTATTAGCATAACATTATTCCATGGTATCAGTAATTAGTAGGACAATTAGATGAAATGTTTTGATGATACCCGATGATGATGACTTTTTAGGCTAGATTTTAAATGTAAATTATTGTTGGGAATGATAGAATTGACTCTAGGGATTGAAGCTTTGTGAATTATACTTACACAATTTGTATGTTCTCTATACTTAAGGAATTTAGGAAGTTTTTATGAAAGAACTCTAGCTAGCCTCGACATTAAAGTTTGGTATTGTGCTTAAATGATAAATCACTGTTTAAAGAACTCCCTTATGTATGAATTTTGTTTAGTCATGAATAAATGTTTCGTCATAGTTGTAGAGGGACATTCCTCTTTGTTGTTGCATTACCTGGAACTCTCTTTAATAAATGCCAGCCACTCGTATACAAGTGAATGAAAGTAGTCACGGGTTGACTCTACGTGTTTCCACTATTAAGGCAATGCCTAGATATTGTATTTCAATAAATGACAACCATAACAAGTGTAGACCATAGTTGTGATTGGCTGACACTCCTCGTAGTAGTGTAAAAACGTGTTTCAAGTAAAAAGGGAGTATAAATGTGCTTAATTAATGTAAATATTGTGGAAAAACTAGGGAACTCAATTAGAAATTGCCCATATTTGTTAAGTATATATTGGATTCAATCACACACACGTACACCCACAAAGAATCTTGACCTAGGGAAAAGTACTTGATTTCTTGATATGTCTAGCATGTTGAAGCCACTTTCTAAGGGTTGAAATTCTATTTTTGTCTTGATTATCTTTGTTGAAATCGCCATGACATTTTTATTTTGTTAATTGTTATCCATTGATTGTGGACAAGCAATAACTTAAGTTTGGGGGTGTGATAACTCTGTAAAAATAATACTTTTATGGGTTTTTTAACTTAAGTTATTTTTTTGTCTAAGGGTTCATATATGTCATTTTAGATTCATATAGTTGCATGTAGATGCATTTATGGTGGTTGTGTTATTTTTTACTTTGTTAAAGTGTTATATGATGGGAAATGTATGGTTGGTTAGTGATGTGCAGGAATAAGGAGTATAAGACGAGTTGAGAAGAATGTCACTGAAGAAGACTGCAATGCCTTGGCATTTCTGGCGCAGAAAAAGACAAAGATATTTTTCAAGAGGACAACTGTCAAGCACATGCCTGCTACTGATAAAAATCTGAATAGGGCCCACTGCCACCTATGGAGATAAATTTTCTATACCTCCATTATCATTCCACTTTCTCCATTTTTATTGGTGTTCCTCCATTGGTGAAGCTCGAGGGATTGGCATAGCATCCGAGAGGAGCTCACGCTATAGTTGTTGGGGTGGTTTAGGGAAGCACCAGCCGTGCAGACCTAGTGCTTTCTTCAAACTTTACTCCATTATTACAGCTTGAAACTTTATTTGGGCTGTAAGGTCAAGTGAATAATTGGGTATACTCTACGGTTTGTTCGACCCTACTATGAACTAAGTTATATTTGGTGGGGGTTTATTCAGTAGATGCTTGAAACTTTATTTAATGGTTGATGAATGTTTATCTTTTCTTACTTTTTGTTTATGTGTGCTTCATCTTCTAAGATTGTAGAAGGTATGAGTGTCCATTTCTTATATGAAGACTAGATGTTCGATAAAGATCTAGTCATTAATTCTTAAGTGTTTGAGAGAACTTGGGAAGGATTACATAAGCAATGGGATAGTTAATCACTATAACCTAATCCCTTTTACTTCAGAGATACTAAGCTAGGATTTCAAACTATGAGGGTAGTGTGTCATCAATATTGTAGGCTACCATAGTTGAGACTGAGAGGTTGCCATAGTTGATATTGAGAGGAGATATGGTGCATTTTTTTAGAAACTTGGGAAGGATTAACATAAGCAATGGGATAGTTAATCACTATAACCTAATCCCTTTTTACTTCAGAGATACTAAGCTAGGATTTCAAAGACTATGAGGGGTAGTGTGTCATCAATATTGTAGGCTACCATAGTTGAGACTGAGAGGTTGCCATAGTTGATATTGAGAGGATATGGTGGCATTTTATTTTGTTAGGTTCCTATGACTAGATAAAGCATTAGAAGACTAAATCATCTAGAAAGATAAGTTTTCAGCTCTTTAAGTGACTTCCCACAATTCATTCCTGAAGTAGTTTCCCGTGTGAGGATTATCAAGCTATTCCATTTATTTGCTATTTTATCATTTTACATTGCATTGGCACTTTCACCATATTCATCATTATAAACTGCTCTTTTTCCACGACATTATTCACTCAATCACACTTCCTCGCCATTATTTCATTTACTCTCACATTTCTATTACCGAAGTATCATCAGTGTATATATCATTTCTATACTTAGATAAATTAGTGTGTTGTGGTCAAACTCATAATTTCCTCCAATCCATGTGGAGACGATACTCACTCATAACTTTATTACTTATTACGATTGTGTATACTTGCACATCATTTGTGTATAATTTATTTGTACTCACCCTTTAAGCTTGTCTATGGCAAGGCCTACTATCTCCTGCAAAGCTTGAGCATAATGCTTATTGGGTGGTAAGGAAACTCAACTTTGATACTTTGATCACTGGAGGAAAAAGACTGCGAGAGCTGAATTAGATAGAGGAATTTCGTGCACATGCATACGAGAATGCCCGTCTGTTCCAGGCAATATCAATTCTCGTTGGTCTAGCCCTTTCAAGTGCACCAGGTCTATCTCTATGGGGTTGTTATATCAATAACTGGATGATGGGACAACTTTTAAGGTAAATGGAAAAAGGCTGAAGGCTTACAATGGAGCCTCATCATACGCGACAAGGTTGCACTCCTTCTCTATGCATGACCGTTGCCCCCATATCCTTCAAAATATATTGCTTTAGCACTTGTTTTTGAAGTTTGTTCATAATAAATTATTACTTTAATTTACACGTGTTTTATTTTATTTGTTTGAGGCAAAAAAGGAGGAACAAAATCCCTTTTATTTATTTTTATTTATTTTTATTATTTCAAACCAACCAATAACATTCTCCCTCATAATTACTCCATTTTCTCTTTCTTATTTTTCATTTGTTACTCTGCCCAGAACCACCCACTACCCACCTTTTTCCACTAAAAATCGTTTAAGTCTTCTCTCTTTTCTCTACTCTATCTCTTCATTTGATCTCTTCACTTTACTTTTCTATTTACTCATTTTCCCCACCGTAGAACCTCCATTTCCGCCTAAACAATTCTTTGTTTCTACCATTTTTTTCTTATCTTACCAAACTACTATGGTTCAACGAAAAAACCCAAATGATTCTTTTTCTGCTAGTAATACTGACCCATTCCAACGATTTAAAGACGAGGTAGTATAGGAACGTTTTCAAACCATCAAAAATCTTACAGTTTACTTGTATATTGGTTTCATCTTTCTAGCCACCGAAGATGAATGATTCAAACCAGAGGTCATGAACATCACCAAAAAACACAAATATGAGCTTTTTGCAAAGTACCCCAATGATGTAGCCCCTGCCCTCATGCAAGATTTCTATGTCCACCTCACTGATCACTCTCAGTATGCTATCTATGTACAAGGTAAGTTGATTCCTTTTACTCCTTTGACTTTTAATCACTGGTTCAAATTCGAGGATGTAAAAAATTGCCACACGACGTTTGTGGCCGAAGCTGACACCGAAACATGCTAAGGCATCTTGGAAATTATGTTCTTCCATTGGGCGTGGAAGCTGTCTGAAGCCTCATGCTACACTCTATAATCATTTCCTCAAGACCCGACTGTTGCCGACCTCTCATCACACCACTGTGTTGCTACAATGATTACTTCTTCTTCACTCAATCATCTATGGTTGTAAGATCAATGTGGGAGAAATCATTATCAAGCAAGTGTATGATTGTTTGAAGCAAAAAAAGGGTACCTTGATCTTTCAATATTTGATTACTACGTTGTGTCAAAAGAAGAAAGTTCTCGAGGAGCTCCTTGAGGAGATCATCCCCACCAAATTTGGTATCACCAAGGATAAAGTCCTTAAGTTGATGAGGTTTGATGAAGACACCCCAGACGCTGCTTTAGAAAAGTGTGTAAAAACTTTAGCCTCGACAAGGATCACAACAGTAGTGTAGCTTTACGCGAGACTAGTAAAAAATAGACCGTATGAAGAGTAACATGCGTACGTTCTTTACTTATGTGAAAGTGAGGGATACTATGCTTTTGGTCTTCTTCAGGGAGTTGTTACCAGTTACTCTTGATGAACTCCCTCAATTTCCTCATGAGATATTGGTTTCTCTAACGGGTGTTGTAGTAAGTAATTCAGGGGCCTGTCAAGAACAAAGTGTTGCAACTAATGATGCTCTGTCAAGTAGGTCAATCCCCGTCGAACCAATCACTATCCATCATTCCCCGATTATTGGGGTTAAGAATGATCAAGATGATGAGTGGTCTCGTCCGATGCCATATGACCACACTTAGGTGTTAGAGCCTGATCTATTCAATGACGATGAAATAGCCTAGCCAGAGCCCACCGAGCAAGTTACTGAGAACCCACATCTAAAAGATTTTCCACAGCTAGTTGACCCACCCAAGATGAGACACCACCTAAAAAGATCTATTGGACGTGCATTCACTACCCCTGATGAAGCACTTATTGTTGCTCTTTCCCAACGCACATCCAAGGAAACTGAGCCAAACAACCCTCCCCACTGAAAAGACATTGCAATCATATGGAGAGCAAGCCCATTCCACCATAATGAGGTACCTCTATTACATTTCACATGCATTCATGTAGTTTCATTTAGTTTAACATAGTCTTCATGCATTAAGGATAATGCATCTATCAGGTTTGGAGGAAATATTGTCCTTACATAGACATTTTCATTGATAATGTTAGAAGAAATTTTTGTTAGGGCATTAATTAGGATTAGGAAGTTTGTTGGAATAAATTGATGATGCCCAATGATGAATTTTTTTTGCTATGGCTAGAATTAAATGTACATAACTGTTAAGAATTACAGAACTAACTCTAGGACTTGACTCTTTTTGACAATTTGATACACGATTGTATGTTTTCTATGCTTAAGAAACTTAGAACATTTTTATGAAAGAACTTTTGAATGATGTAGCATAAATATTTAGCAATGAACTTGAATGCTAAATGGTGGCTGAAAGGCTAAGTTAAAAATCTCTTGTAATTGAGAAATACGAATAAATGCTTCCATATAACTGTATAGAGACACTCCTCTATGATATGGCTTTGCTTGGAAACCCTTATTAAATAAATGGCAGCTATAACATATGAGTGAATGAAAGTAGTCACAAGATGACTCTATCTACTAGCTTGGGGATGAAATGTTTGTTCCAGTTCATCTAGAGTTTGGGTTGGTAGTTGTGATAGGCTAACTCCCCTAGTAGCAGTGTTAAAGAAATGAATGAGAGTAAAAGTTGTGCCTAATGGAAAAATGTGCTATAGCGAAACAAATGAGGTTGCCTAGAAACTTTTAACTTTGTTAAGCATAGACTAGATACTATCATTCCACTTTCTCCATTTTTATTGGTGTTCCTCTATTAGTGAAGCTCGAGGGATTGGCATAGCATCCGAGAGGAGCTCACGCTATAGTTGTTGGTGGTGGTTTGAGGGAAGCACCAGCCGTGCACACCTAGTGCTTTCTTCTCCAAACTTTTCTCCATTGTTACAGATTGAAACTTTATTTGGGTTGTAAGGTAAAGTGAATAATTGGGTATACTCTACGGTTTGTTCGAACCCCACCATGAACTAAGTTATATTTGATGGGGGTTTATTCAGTAGATCTTGAAACTTTATTTTAATGGTTGATGAATGTTTATCTTTTTTTACTTGTTTTATTTATGTTTGATTAATCTTTTAAGATTATAGAAGGCATGAGAGTGTCCATTTCTTATATAAAGACTAGGTGTTCGATAAAAATCTAGTCATTAATTCTTAAGTGTTTGAGAGAAACTTGGAAAGGATTAACATAAGCAATGGGATATAGTTAATCACTATAACCTAATCCCTTATTACTTCAGAGAGACTATGCTAGGATTTCAAAGACTATGAGGGGTAGTGTGTCATCAATAGTGTAGGTTGCCATAGTTAAGACTGAGAGGTTGCCATAGTTGAGGCTGAGAGGAGATACGGTGGCATTTTATTTTGTTAGGTTCCTATGACTAGATAAAGCATTAGATGACTAAATCAGCTAGAAAGATAAGTTTCAGCTCTTTAAGTGACTTCCCACAATTCATTCCTGAAGTAGTTTCCCGTGTGAGGATTATCAAGCTATTCCATTTATTTGCTATTTTTATCATTTTACATTGCATTGGCACTTTCACCATATTCATCATTATAAACTACTCTTTTTCCATGACATTATTCACTCAATCACACTTCCTTACCATTATTTCATTCACTCTCACATTTTCATTACCGAAGTATGATCAGTGTATATATCATTTCTATACTTAGATAAATTAGTGTAGTGTTGTGGTCAAACTCATAATTTCCGCCAATCCCTGTGGAGACGATACACACTCATAACTTTATTACTTATTGCGATTGTGTATACTTGCACATCATTTGTGTATAATTTATTTGTACTCACCTTTTAAGCTTGTCTATGGAAAGGCCTACTATCTCCCTGCAAATCTTGAGCATGAGGCTTATTGGGTGGTAAGGAAACTCAACTTTGATACTCAGATCCCTGGAGAAAAAAGACTGCTAGAGCTAAATTAGATAGAGGAATTTTGCGCACAGGCATACGAGAATGTCCATCTATCCCAGGATATCTCAAGTCTCGTTGGTCTAGCCCATTTCAAGTGCACCAAGTGTATCTCTATGGGGTTGTTTATATCAATAACCTGGATGATGGGATAACTTTTAAGGTAAATAGAAAAAGGCTGAAGGCTTACAATAGAGCCCCCATTATACGCGACAAGGCTGCACTGCTTCTCTATGATGCATGACCGTTGCCCCCATATCCTTCAAAATCTTTTGCTTTAGCACTTGTTTTTGAAGTTTGTTCATAAATAAATTATTTACTTTAATTTACACGTGTTTTACTTTACCTTTTAAGTTTTATTTGAATCTTAATTTTTGGCTATTATTTTTGCACCATGACAAGTGGTTGCTTAGGGTTAAAACAAAGAAAGTGGAAAGACAAAACCCTAGTTTTTATTTGTTTGGGCGGTAAAAAAGGAGGAACAAAATACCTTTTATTTCTTTTTATTTCTTTTTATTATTTCAAACCAACCAATAACATTCTCCCTCATAATTACACCATTTTCTCTTTCTTACTTTTCATTTGTTACTTTGCCCAGAAACACCCACTACCCACCTTTTTCCACTAAAAATTGTTTAAGTCTTCTGTCGTTTCTCTACTCTATCTTTTCATTTTATCTCTTTACTTTGCTTCTCTCTTTACTCATTTTCCCCACTGTAGAACCTCTATTTCCGCCTAAACAATTCTTTGTTTCTACCATTTTTTTCTTATCTTACCAAGCTACTATAGTTCAACGAAAAACACAAAGGATTCTTTTTCTGCTAGTTATATTGACCCATTCCAACGATTTAAAGACGCGGTAATATAGGAACGTTTTCAAACCATAAAATCTTACAGTGTACTTGGATAATGGTTTCATCTTTCTAGCCACCGAAGATGAAAGATTCAAACCAAAGGTCATGAACATCACCAAAAAAACACAAATAAGAGCTTTTTGTAAAGTACCCCAATGATGTGGCCCCTACCCTCATGCGAGATTTCTATGTCCACCTCACCGATCCCTCTCAGCACGCTATCTATATACAAGGTAAGTTGATTCCTTTTACTCCTTTGACTTTTAACTGTTGTTTCAAATTCGAGGATGTAAAAAACTGCCACACAACGTTTGTGGCCGAAGCTGACACTGAAACATGCTAAGGCATCTTGGAAAATATTTTCTTGCATTGGGCTACGTGGAAGAGAAACACACCCAACAGGTTGAGCATGGAGCGAAGCTGTCTGAAGCCTCATGCCATACTCTATAATCATTTCCTCAAGACCTGACTGTTGCCGACCTCTCATCACACCACCGTGTTGCTACAATGATTACTTCTTCTTCACACAATCATCTATGGTTGTAAGATCAATGTGGGAGAAATCATTATCAAGCAAGTGTATGATTGTTTGAGGCAAAAAAAAAGGGTACCTTGATCTTTAAATATTTGACTACTACGTTGTGTCAAAATAAGAAAGTTCTTGAAGAGCTCTTTGAGGAGATCATCCCCACCAAATTTGGTATCACCAAGGATAAAATCCTTAAGGTGACGAGGTTTGATGTAGACACCCCGGACGCTGCTTTAGAAAAGTGTGCAAAAACTTTAGCCTCGACAAGGATCACAACTGTAGTGTAGCTTTACGCGAGACTAGTAAAAAATAGACCGTATGAAGAGTAACATGCGTACGTTCTTCACTTATGTGAAAATGAGGGATACTATGCTTTTGGTCGTCAAGAACAAAGTGTTACAACTAATGATGCTCCGTCAAGTGGTCTAATCCCCGCTGAACCAATCACCATCCATCATTCCCCAGTGATTGGGGTTAAGAATGATCAAGATGATGAGTGGTCTCATCCGATGCCATCTGACCACACTTAGGTGTTAGAGCCTGATATATTCAATGACGATGAAATAGCCTAGCCAGAGCCCACTGAGCAAGTTACTGAGAACCCATCTCTAAATGATTTTCCACAGCTAGTTGACCCATCCAAGATGAGACACCCTAGGATTGAAATGAGCAAAGATGTACAATTTGTTGTATATTACTAAAATATATCTAGAGTTAATATATGTATATTTGATATAGATATGATTTTAATTATCCGGAATATAGTAAATAAACATTAAAAGAATGCAATTCTGATTACAAAACTTTTAATTGATATTTAATTCGGAATAATTAAATAAGTATTTAAATAAACATTAAAGAGTATAATTCGGATTATAAGTCTTTAGTGTATATTTAATTTGAGTTAATTAAATAAGAATTTAATTAATTTGAAATAACAAAAAATCCCTAATATGTTAGGGTAACTCAAATATTTAAAATTTTGTAAGGTCTAGCCACTGTTGTCTTTATTATTTTCAAGCAACCCACTGTAAGTATTCGTATCGTTTCCTCCCGATTTTGGTTTTTCGTACTTGGATCACTGGTAGGACCATCGAGTTTTGTTTCGACTGTGCCATGGGTGTACCCGATGGTCCCAACAACAAGCCCCTTTGAGCCCCAATGGTGCTTCATCGCTGGATGTTCTAATGTATTGTGCATTGATATAGAAAACTTATTGGAATATAAATTTTAATTAATTTAATATGTAATGAAATATTCTTCTTATTTTTCTTTATAGATTCATGAAATATATGTAATACCAAAGCCCAATTGGGCCTAAAGTTCAACATTAGGCTGCTAGGTAACCACTAAATTTAAAAACTCTTTCCATTTCCATTTAAACCATGATATATTTTGCAAAATAGAGTTCCATAATTGTTATAAAATACTTTTATAAATTGGAACTCTATGACACATAGTTTAAAACAAATAATACAACTCAAAGTTTACAAATCAAAATACAAAAGTAAGGTCCTATGAATACACATGCTCACTAAAAGATATAGTATATTACTCTAGAATGAATGTTGGAAATCATGTTGTGATAGTGCTCCTCGAATGATTCAAGCTACTAACTTGCGAACAGAAGCATCTAAACGCTGAGCTTACAAGTGCCATTAGTATAATCTCTAATATAGAGTATCGTACGAATCTCACAAACATAAGCATGCTAGAAGACATGGAGATAAGTAGTAGGTAGGAACATGCATGATCATAATCAAGTGTTACCTACTTAAGGTTTAAATCTTCTATCACCATAGTAAGAGTCTCATACATCCCTTAGTCACTTGTTAAGGGCCACACCATGAGTATACATGTATTGTGTCTCTAACTACAATATTGACTATTGTGCATTCTCTAAATGCAACACACAACATACTGCTTGTACCTGATCTCACACAACCATCATATACTGGTGATAATTAGAGGAACATAGTGTTACATAAGCCTCAGTAAAATTCCACTATGTTGCTAAATGATTTTGTGTGTTCATAAAACCTATAGGAAGATCATGGAAGGGAACCCAGTCTCACATAAGCCTTGGTATAATTCCAACTCAAACATATCATTGGATAATTCTCACACAACCGTCAAGCCAAACATTAAGTATATATATTGTACAATACTAATGTAATCACATATGCATAGCTGGGTGCCCAAAGGCCACACTTACAACAATCAATGCCACACCAAGGCAATTAATCACTTGACGTATTATTTCTAGCTTGACACCTAAGTTGGGTTAGGTTATCCGATAATGAATCTCTCTCTAGTTGATCTTGTCACATTTCCCTTTTATTCACCCTTTAACAAGAGGGGCAACTTGTATGCCTTTGGTTTATCGATGTTCATGTGGTATATTATTCCTCTATCACACTATTCATATGATACACCATATTAGTTACAAGAATATCCTTCAAAATGATCTTTCGTTCATGATTACTCGATACATGTCACTTTAAGGGTATTTTTAAGTTTTTTACCTATTAAGGGTATTTTGGAAATTTATGTCATATAAGGGTATTCTAGTCATTTTATACTCTCAATGATATTTTTAGTCCTTTTACATAAATCAAGCAAAGACCCTAACATGATTTAACACTAAAATCTCAATAAAGCATCATGATTATGGAATCCATAATACCACAAAGGATTAGAAATACACTACCTCAACTGGAGAATTTGAAATAAAGCTCATTTAGCTCAACCACACTTGCACTCACCTTCTCTTTTTACCTATGATTCTCACCACCCATGTAAGACCCATAACCTGTATACGCGAACCAATACGAGTTACAAATGTCACATCAAAAATTCAAAACATTTCTTTAATTGAACTAAGTAAAAATTTGTTTTATTCAAACATATCAAGTTTCATAACCTGAACAATTATTATAAAATAATTATTTCGAGAAAAATAATAATATATATTCATAC
Organism: Hibiscus syriacus; assembly: GCF_006381635.1. Lineage (NCBI taxonomy): Eukaryota > Viridiplantae > Streptophyta > Magnoliopsida > Malvales > Malvaceae > Hibiscus > Hibiscus syriacus. The sequence goes on from NW_024063297.1 coordinate 85,367, forward strand.
TATTAATTATATTTGATACTAACTAAGTATTTTAAGAAATTTCATTCTCATATATATGCCAGCTAAGTCTTTTAGAACATAGTAGGATGTCATCATTGTTACATGTAAATATTTCCTTGGTGATTGATGCCAAGCTCAGCTCCTTACTTCTTTTCTTCATTTTTTTCCTACACGTGAAAATCATCACACGCTAAGTATACACTTAGTGAAGTAATCATATGAATATTTAAAGCAATGCAACAAATAAATTTAAATGAATAACTATATTCAATGCAATATGATCACTTTACCTATATTCCAACCACGTTAACATATATTAACATGATATAGCCGGATATAAAGTTTCTTACCAATATACTTTCCATTTATACCATAAGCTCGTAAGCTTATTTTTTGTTTATCATTTATTAACCAATTAACCATAGCCCAAAGTATAACTATTTGAGGACCTCAGTATAGGAGTCAAATATTGCACCATAATGCTGAGGTCGAGCCTTACTCACCTAATAATGCACCGTAGTGCTGAGGTCGGGCTTTATCCACCTTATACACCGTAACGTTTTATACCGTGTTTCTTCTCTAGACACTATGAGGCCTACACTTTGTGCCTTCTCTAGACACTCTAGTGCTACCTAATATGTAGCTGCTAGACTCTATGGCATGCCATTAATACCACTGACCCTTAATAACAAACTTGGGCATATAAGATACTTTTTTCCATCAATGGCAAAGTATATTATCATAATTTAACATTGGGTAGTTCATACCCGAAATATCATTCATGATAAATATCAAATATGTTCATAATGAAATCATATGTAACAATCAGCGATCAATGTATTTTGTATTCAACCATTGACATATTAAGAATATGTCAAATATATGTATATGACATAAATATCATGCCAATATAAACAAGGTATACTTATTGCAGGTCTTCTTCATGATGTATATAACATCTATGCATAATATCATGCATGCATTGCACTCACTTTAACATTATATAAAAGTCAAAATAGAAGTCTCACAAATCTTTAACTTGATCATTTGCTTATAATTCGATTAAATCCAAAAATTTGTCATAATATCATATTCTGGCAGTTTGAGCTACCTTTAAAGAAATATTATTATGTATTAATATACATACTAAAAAAGTAATCTGTTTATACCAACGAAAACTATACTCAAATCTTCTACCACTATAGTAAAAGACTCATACTTCCCTTAGTCACTTGGTAAGGGCCTCACACACACAATATTGACTATTGTGCATTATTTAAATGCAACACACAACATAATACTTGTACTTGATCTCACACAACCATCATATACTAGTGATAATTAGAGGAACAAGGTGTTACATAAGCCTCGGTAAAATTCCACTATGCTGCTAAATAATTTTTGTCTTCATAAAACCTACAGGAAGATCATGGAAGGGAACCCAGTCTCAGAAAAGCCTTAGTATAATTCCAACTCAAACATATCATTGGATAGTTCTCACACAACCGACAAGCCAAACATTAAGTATATATATTGTACAATACTAATGTAATCACACATGCATAGCTGCGTGCCCAAAGGCCACACTTACAACAATCAATGCCACACCAAGGCAACTAAGGTAGCTAAGCTACTCACTAGCATAATTCATCACACTCAAGTGAGGTCATCTCCTCACTCGATATTATCTCACTCGTTCTCTCATCTAGAATATTCTACAAAGGTTTAATAGTCATTTACATCTATTAGTTTATTAAAATGTTCTATTCTTGTCAATTGACACTCAAGAGTATTTTGGTTATTTATGTTTTTAATGAGGTCTCTTAGTATTTTATGATTTTACGATGATTAATGTTACAACTAATCACTTGACGTATTATTTCTAGCTTGACATCTAACTTGGGTTAGGTTATCCGATAATTAATCTCTTTCTAGTTGATCTTGTCACATTTCCCTTTTATTCACCCTTTAACTAGGGGCAACTTGTACGCCTTTGGTTTATCGATGTTCACGTGATATATTGTTCCTCTATCACACTATTCATATGATACACCATATTAGTTACAAGAATATCCTTCAAAATGATCTTTCGTTCATGATTACTCGATACATGTCCCTTTAAGGGTATTTTTTAATTTTTTTACCTAATAAGGGTATTTTGGAAATTTATGTCATATAAGGGTATTCTAGTCATTTTCCACTCTAAATGATAGTTTTAGTTCTTTAACAACATTCGATATTGATCTTAATATTTTGTTTTGGATATTAAACCTTTTAGTATGTATATCAAGCCTCTTATATAGAAACCAATCCATCTAGTATGGATAGCAGCCTTCTAGAGTGGATACCAACCTTCTGGTATGGATACCAACCTTCTAATATCAATACCAAACATTCAGTATCAGTACTAAACCTCTGATATCGATACTCACCCTCAATATCGGTGCAATTCATCCAGTATCGATATTATGGCCTAGAAAACATAATTTTAACCTAAAATATAAAGAATATCGATACTACATGAATAAAACCGATACTATAACCCATAAAATCCATAATAAGGATTAGAAAACAGTCAATAATCCTTCCAAACAACCTAGTTTGGTCCAAATCAAATCTTAAAGTTAGGGAAGTTATTTAAGGTCATTTAGCACTATAAAAAAACTAACTTTTCAACAAAAACATCATCTAGGACATAAATCAAGCAAATACCCTAACATGATTAAACACTAAAATCTCAATAAAGCATCATGATTATGGAATCCATAACACCATAAAGGATTAGAAATACACTACCTTAGCTAGAGAATTTGAAATGAAGCTCATTTAGCTCAACCACACCTGCACTCACCTTCTCTTTTGACCTATGATTCTCACCACCCATATAAGATCCATAACATGTATACGCGAACCAATAAGAGTTACAAATGTCACATCAAAAATTCAAAACATTTCTTTAATTGAACTGAGTAAAATTTTGTTTCATTCAAACATATCAAGTTTCATAACCTGAATAATTATTATAAAATAATTATTTCTAGAAAAGTCATAATATTTATTCATACTTTTAATTATATTTAATACTAAGTATTTTAAGAAATTTCAGACATTTTATTCTCATATATATGCCAGCTAAGTCTTTTAGAACATAGTAGGATGTCATCATTGTTACATGTAAATATTTCCTTGGTGATTGATGCCAAGCTCAGCTCCTTAATTCTTTTCTTCCTTTTTTTCCTACACGTGAAAATCATCACACGCTAAGTATACACTTAGTGAAGTAATCATATGAATATTTAAAGCAATGCAACAAATAAATTTAAATGAATAACTATATTCAATGCAATATGATCACTTTACCTATATTCCAACCACATTAACATATATTAACATGATACGGATATAAAGTTTCTTACCAATATACTTGCCATTTATACCATAAGCTCGTAAGCTTATTTTTTGTTTATCATTTATTAACCAATAAACCATAGCCCAATGTATAACTATTTGAGGACCTCAGTATAGGAGTCAAATATTGCACCATAATGCTGAGGTCGAGCCTTACTCACCTAATAATGCACCGTAGTGGTGAGGCCGGGCTTTATCACCTTATACACCGTAACATTTTACACCGTGTTTCTTCTCTAGACACTCTAGTGCTACCTATTATGTAGCTGCTAGACTCTATGGCATGCCATTAATACCACTGACCCTTAATAACAAACTTGGGCATATAAGATACTTTTTTCCATCAATGGCAAAGTATATTATTATAATTTAACATTGGTCAGTTCATACCCGGAATATCATTCATGATAAATATCAAATATGTTCATGATAAAATCATATGTAACAATCAGTGATCAATACATTTTGTATTCAACCTTTGACATATTAAGAATATGTAAAATATATGTATATGACATAAATATCATAATAATACAAATAAGGTAGACTTATCGCAACTCTTCTTGATGATGTATAAAACATCTATGCATAATGTCATGCATGCATTGCACTCACTTTGACATTATATAAAAGTCAAAATAGAAGTCTCACAAATCTTTAACTTGATCATTTGTTTCTAATTCGATTAAATCCAAAAATTTGTCATAATATCATATTCTGGCAGTTTGAACTACCTTTAAAGAAATATTATTATGTATTAATATTCATACTAAAAAAGTATTATGTTTATACCAACGAAAACTATACTAAAATCTTCTATCACTATAGTAAGAGTCTCACACTTCCCTTAGTCACTTGCTAAGGGACTCACCATGAGTATATATGTGTTGTGTCTCTAACTACAATATTGTCTATTCTGTATTCTGTAAATGCAACACACAACATACTGCTTGTACCTGATCTCACACAACCATCATATACTAGTAATAATTAGAGGAACACGGTGTTACATAAGCCTCGGTAAAATTCCACTATGCTGCTAAATGATTTTGTGCCTTCATAAAACCTACAGGAAGATCATGGAAGGGAACCTAGTCTCACATAAGCCTTGGTATAATTCCAACTCAAACATATCATTGGATAGTTCTCACACAACCGTCAAGCCAAACATTAAGTATATATATTGTACAATACTAATGTAATCACACATGCATAGTTGGGTGCCCAAAGGCTACACTTAAAACAATCAATGCCACACCAAGGTAACTAAGGTAGCTAAGGTACTCACTAGCATAATTCATCACACTCAAGTGAGGTCATCCCCTCACTCGATATTATCTCACTCGATATTATCTCACTCGTTCTCTCATCTAGAATATTCTACAAAGGTTTAATAGTCATTTACATCTATTAGTTTATTAAATTGTTCTATTCTTGTCAATTGACACTCAATAGTATTTTGGTTATTTATGTTTCTAATGAGGTCTCTTAGTGTTTTATGATTTTACGATTATTATTATTACAACTAATCACTTGACGTATTATTTCTAGCTTGACATCTAACTTGGGTTAGGTTATCCGATAATTAATCTCTCTCTAGTTGATCTTGTCACATTTCCCTTTTATTCACCCTTTAAGTAGGGGGCAACTTGTACGCCTTTGGCTTATCGATGTTCATGTGTTATATTATTCCTCTATCACACTATTCATATGATACACCATATTAGTTACAAGAATATCCTTCAAAATGATCTTTCGTTCATAATTACTCGATACATGTCCCTTTAAGGGTATTTTTTAATTTTTTTACCTATTAAGGGTATTTTGGAAATTTATGTCATATAAGGGCATTCTAGTTATTTTCCACTGTCAATGATATTTTTAGTCCATTAACAACATTCGGTATTTATCTTAAGACTTTGTTGTGGATATTAAACCTTTTAGTATGTATATCAAGCCTCTTATATATATACCAATCCATCTAGTATGGATATCAGCCTTCTATAGTGGATTCCACCTTTCTGGTATGGATACCAACCTTCTAATATCGATACCAAGCATTCAGTATCAGTACTAAGCCTCCGATATCGATACTCACCCTCAATATCGGTACAATTCATCCAGTATCGATATTATGGCCTAGAAAACATAATTTTCACCTAAAATATGAAGAATATCGATACTACATGAATAAAACCGATACTATAATCCATAAAATCCATAATGAGGCTTAGAAAAAAGGCAATAATCCTTCCAAACAACCTAGTTTGGTCCAAATCAAATCTTAAAGTTAGGGAAGTTATTTAAGGTCATTTAGCACTATAAAAAAACTAACTTTTCAACAAAAACATCATCTAGGACATAAATCAAGGAAAGACCCTAACATGATTAAACACTAAAATCTCAATAAAGCATCATGATTATGGAATCCATAACACCACAAAGGATTATAAATACACTACCTTAGCTAGAGAATTTGAAATGAAGCTCATTTAGCTCAACCACACTTGCACTCACCTTCTCTTTTGACCTATGATTCTCACTACCCATGTAAGAACCATAACCTGTATACGCGAACCAATACGAGTTACAAATGTCACATCAGAAATTCAAAACATTTCTTTAATTGAACTGAGTAAAATTTTGTTTCATTTAAACATATCAAGTTCCATAACTTGAACAATTATTATAAAATAATTATTGCGAGAAAAATCATAATATTTATTCATACTATTAATTATATTTAATACTAAGCATTTTAAGAAATTTTAGACATTTCATTCTCATATATATGCTAGCTAAGACTTTTAGAACATAGTAGGATGTCATCATTGTTACATGGAAATATTTCCTTGGTGATTGATGCCAAGCTCAGCTCCTTACTTATTTTCTTCCTTTTTTTCCTACAAGTGAAAATCATCACACGCTATGTATACACTCAGTGAAGCAATCATATGAATATTTAAAGCAATGCAAAAAACAAATTTAAATGAATAACCATATTCAATGCAATATCATCACTTTACATGTATTCCAACCCCGTTACCATATATTAACACAATATAGCCAGATATAAAGTTTCTTACCAATATACTTGCCATTTATACCATAAGCTCGTAAGCTTATTTGATGTTTATCATTTATTAACCAATAAACCATAGCCCAAATTATAACTCTTTGAGGACCTCAGTATAGGAGTTAAATATTGCACCATAGTGCTAAGGTCGAGCCTTACTTACCTAATAATGCACCATAGTGCTGAGGTCGGGCTTTATCCACCTTATACACCGTAATGTTTTGTACCGTGTGTCTTCTCTAGACACTGTGACGCATGCACTATGTGCCTTCTCTAGACACTCTAGCTCTACCTAATATGTAGCTGCTAGACTCTATGGCATGCCATTAATACCACTGACCCTTAAAAACAAATTTGGGCATATAGTCTATTTTTTTCCATCTATGGCAAAGTATATTATCATAATTTAACATTGGGCAGTTCATACCCGAAATATCATTCATGATAAATATCAAATATGTTCATGATAAAATCATATGTAACAATCAGTGATTAATGTATTTTGTATTCAACCTTTGACATATTAAGAATATGTCAAATATGTGTATGTGACATAAATATCATGCCAATATAAACAAGGTAGACTTATTGCAAGTCTTCTTGATGATGTATAAAACATCTATGCATAATGTCATGCATGCATTTCACTCACTTTGACATTATATAAAAGTCAAAATATAAGTCTCACAAATCTTTAACTTGATCATTTGCTTCTAATTCAATTAAATCCAAAAATTTGTCATAATATCATATTCTGGCAGTTTGCGCTACCTTTAAATAAATATTATTATGTATTAATTTACATACTAAAAAATTATTCTGTTTATACCAACAAAAACTATACTCAAATAAGAATATATACATATAAATCAATCTTTATAGTTCAGTTTGTACAATTTATGGTAAGTTTTCAAAGTTGACTGACATAATCTGTTTTGAGCAGAATCTGATTGCCCGTTTTCTGACCTATCCTCGATTAAAAATTCATATATTTTTGTATACACCTATAAATCATTTTATGTTTGTTCTAAACAAAACAAAACTGGTATACTAGTCAAATGGTATAAAAATCATCCTCTAATCATTTTTTTGAATTTATGGTGATTTTCTAAACTTACTGTCTAAAAAAAATAAATTCTAAGCAGGTTTCACCAATTTGCAATTTCAAGTTGTTCACTAATTCTATTAGCTCACCGAATGAACATATATGCAAGCATCACAAATCACATAACATTTTTAATAGTCACTCCTTACCATAGTAACTCCGTCATTGGCTAATCGCAAGCCAATGTTTGTTCGATAACATAAGTACAAATTAAATTTGCACTCACCTGGTGTCGTTAGCTTGCAACATTCCTTGGAATTTCCCATTTCATCCATAAGCTTCTCCTTAGCTTTAATAATATTTGATCTTGCTTTCAAGCACTCAATCTCTAAATAAACACCAATACCAAACATATACCAATTCAAACAAAATGTTAGAATCTTATTAAATAGGCATACTTTGGAAAATAAATTCCTAACAAATTTTCTGATGCTTATTCGATACAATTTCCATATCACAACATAAATGTTGACATTAATACTTCTAATTGACAACCCAAGTTCCATTTTATCCCAGCTTCACAAAATATTTTCACTTATGCACCCAACCTTTCCATATTTGTGATTTAAACCTCAACTTTTACAAGCTTTCCAAAATAATCAAATTTCACATCCTAACTTTAATTTCAACACTCAAACATTAATTTTCATCATATCACATCAACTATTAAATAATTACACAATAATCCAAAACTTTTCCAAAATTACCAATTTGGTTCGCTAACTTTTCAAAAATTATAGAATAGTCCCCAAATTTTTATAAGGTTTTTCGAATACTTCCTACATCATTTACATCCCTTACATAATTTTTCATAATTTTCTCATCATTTAAGACCAAGGCCGAATGGTTCAAAGTTCCAAAACTAGGTTTTTCATGATTTTGCTCGATCTTTATTCGATTCAATTATGAAATCAACTTCCATCCAACCTTACATCATCTCTACAATCAAAACCCTAATCAAATTTCATCAAAACATAAAGTTTCCCCAAATTATAATTTGGTCGAATATCAAAGAAACATTTATAGGAAGATTGAACATGTTTTAATCATCAAACAAGCTTGAAAATGAATCTACAATCTCGAAAAACATTAAGATTCATCATCAATTCCATAAACCCTATTATGAAAATAAACCCTTAGAATTTGGGATCTTTCAACACCAATCAAATTAACAAGCAATAATGGTACAAAATGATAGCGTTTTTCGAATAGAACAATTTTCTATTTCACGACATGATCCAAATTACTAATAAATTGGCTTGAAAAATCAAAAGAATTTTTTTTCTTACCTTGGAAAGGTCACGGCAAAACTTGAGAAGATGAAGAAATTCTCTTGAAAGTTCTTTATATTTCTTTATTAAATAATGAATTAAAAATTCATTAAATGCTAAATTACCAATTTACCCTTAAAATTAAAATATCTTTACTAATTTACCCTTAATGAAACTTGATATTTACCTTAATACCAAGCCTCATAAACCTTATCATCTTCCAAAGTCAAAGATGAACAAAATATTTCCCACTTTACCAATTTGCCCTTGTAATTTACCAAAAATTATAATCTTGCCACTTTAATCCAACGGTCCAAATTTAATATGGAGTTAAATCATTCCAATGCTCCATATTATTCTCCATCATTTTAAAATGTGAAAATAATATTTCTAAGACTTTATCACTTTATATCTTTTAACACCAAAACTGCACGAAAAATTTGATTATCACAGAAATGTCATTCTTGGGGGTAAACTCTTCATTTAGATGTCTGTATTACATAACTTTTTTAAATTACACTTTAATCCCTTAACTTTTTTTAAGCTTATACTTTTGCTACTTAACTTTCAAACTTTACATTATGGTCACTAACGAATTTAGGGAATAAAAATTCTTTTTTCTAAAGTTTCCACTTAGGTCCTTAAACTTTCCCCATTTTTTACTTTTACATCCAACTTTAAAAATTTACATTTTGGTTACTAACCAAAATTTTGGGGTATTACAACCCACTTTATCTAGGCAAAACATGAAAACAAGTTGTTGAATCACGAAAAAAATACAAATTTTAAGCCTAAAGGGAGCATGAAAGATGTTTAAAGAACTTAGCATTGATCTAGGGAGCTTGAGGAAGGAATAAGGAATAATAAATGGAGAAAGATGAAGATAGAGAGAAGAAATAAAATCTCTCCAACTTTTACCCCAAAATTGACACCAAACATGTGATAAAATCCCTAGGAATTAACCTCACTTTTATAAATAAGATAATTACACTTTTGGACCCTATTATTTTATCATTTATGCCAAAATCCCCTTTTTAAGATCAATTGGGCCCAATATACATTTAATTAAGATCACACCCGATCCAATGGCTTCCATTACAAACTCCAGATAGTCTACATACCTCTCGGGTCAACCCGAAGCTACTAGCCTAAAATTCAGGGCAGTAATAATAGAAAAGCATCAATGAACTCTTATCCAAGGAAAACACCAAGTCAATTAAGATTTAGTTTTGCACCAACATGTAAAAAATTAGAAAACGTGAAAAAATATAAATCACAACTAAAATTTTCATAGTTGAATGATCAAAATGTAGATTTACTAAAAAAACATTAATGTTCCTTTGAGATTTGATGACACTATGACTTGATTATTAAAATTAAATGAGTGTCTCATTTATAATTTTTTTTATCTATGTTGATTCGATTATAAAATTACTAATAATAGAGTGGCTTATATACCCTAAAATAATTTTAAGACAATTTAAAATTACCAAAGAAACTCTTGGATTATTCCTCAAATTACACTTGGTCTCTCTATTGAAAATTGGTAAATTGATCCTCGTACAATTTCTATAGTGGAATTGATAATAGGGTTGGTTAGAGAGCCTTCAACAACATTACCATGAATCACGAAGCACAGATCGACAATATTAATGTACGTGTAAGGGACATATCCATCAATGCTTAATAAAAAAAAGAAAAAATATGATATATAATTAGAATCAGGGAGAGTCTAAGGAAAGGCATCATAATTTTTTATTAAGGTAAGGTAAGGGACATATCCTATTCTTTACTGTTCATTAGCCTTAAATAATCAACAAAAACACAAGTCTTTCTCCTTGTGTAATTCTTTTTATTCTTAGCAATTCTTTTTATTCTTAGCATTTCTTTCTAACATGCATTGTAACCCCCTAGACCCGGCTTAGACGTTAGAACCAAATCTAGGATATCACATATCACATTCAGAGGTTCTTTTCATTTTTAAACATATAATTATACATATTTCACAAAATTGTATAAAACATATACATATCAAAATACAGACAAAAACTGTATAAAATATTTATAGAATAAAATATCGGTAATACATATATATATTAAGATGGTAGCAAAACACATGTCACCAAAATATAACTGAAAGGTATATAGAGATATACAGTAGTACAAAAGTTGGAGTAGTCGGTTCTCTTGATGCCAAGTCTGCTAGTTTAGTCTACTATTATCTGAAAAGGTTAAGATTTATGGAATGAGCTAAAAATTTCAATGCTCTCATACGGTGTATAATAACATATAAATAAAATATTTCAAAAAAATTAGTTTATCAAACAGGTTTTAAAAACATGAACTATACCCCCATCCAATCACCAGAATTTGTAGGTTCCCCAGAAACATACACCCACCTGTACATCCAGTAAGGACTTACCCTGTGCACAAAGCAGAGGAGCGTGCAGTAAGGACTTACCCTGAGCACAAAGTCAAAGAGCCTGCAGAAAGCTATAAGGTCTTACCCTTGCACATAGTAGAGGAGCATGCGCAAATGATAAGGTCTTACCCTGTCACATAGCAGAGAAGCCTTCAAAAATAGTAAGGTCTTACCCTTGTACATAGCAAATGAGCCTTCAGAAACTTCCTCCAACAATACCCAATGACAGTAATAAATATGTATGTTTTTGAGTGAAAACGGTATTTATTCCATTAAAACATGCAAATGTTTCATTATTGGAAATCATATACAAAAATACAATAATCATAATTCAAAATTAGTTATATATGGTAAATCAGATGTCGAATAAACAATATTCATATATCAGGTATCATGTCGTAAAAATATTCAGAATTATCACAAATCTGAAATAGTTCAAATGGGTAGTTTAAAACAGTAATGTAACACCATCAGGAAACACATCTGTATCGATCTGAGTAGTTTGGTAAGGAAGCCTACTACTGAGTCTGTCGATCACGATCAACGGTAGCACTAGATTCTACGAATCGAAAAATCCATATCGGAATCCTAATATGAATAATATTAACCTTTATTTAAATAATTTACGGAAACCTACGGGTAACTCTCGTAGAACTTGGATTGAACAGATTTGACGGACGGGAAACATCGGACCTAACTGACCCTCGGTCAAGTGAAACATGAGTACCTTCATAAAAAGATCTTATTGGATCAATTCCATAACCAAATCTCAAATAAATAAGCAAAAAATGCTAAAACTACCAAGCATTTTATGGTTAACGAGCTCGATTCGGGGCTTTAGGATTAGAATTTGATAAAACGGACTTTGGAATCGAAGTTAGGATGTCGAAAAACATAAACTATGACTTTTCAAAAATTTTAACTTTATGGTCAAAGTCAACGGTCAGTCAACGTTGGACCGGCTCAAATCGGGTCGGGCAGGCGGGTCGGATTAGCGGTTCGAGTCACTGGGTTGGGTTGGACACGTGTCGGGTCGGGTCAGCCCATTCCAAGTAGTTCACCAGGCGGTGGACTTTCCCCACTCTCAGGGGTGGTGCGTGTAGGGCCGTAGAGGGTCGAAAAAATTCCAAAAAAATTCCTAAATGCATTTTAAGGGGTTTTCAGACACTTACCAAGCTCGGTTCACAACAGTGAACGACGGAGAGCTCGATTCCGAAACATCGGAAACTTGATATTCCTCACCCCCTCATACGCCAGCGACAACAGAGATAATAAGGATACCAGTGAACTTGGAATGATGCAAGGAACACGATGGTATGGGAGGTGTCGAAAACGGAGCAACGATCCACAATGAATTGGCGATCAAATGTTTCCTTTTATAAATTGAAATATTCTGGAGAGAGAGAGAAAAATAAAATAAAATTTCCCCCCATATTTGGGGTTTTATAAACCCTTGCAAAAAAATTCAAAATCATGCCATAGGTCTTCCATCTTTAATTACTTTCTGAATTTGAATCAAAATTTCACTTCGGTCCCCGAATTCAATTAAAATTCAATTTAACCAAAATTTAGGCCCTATTTTGGGGTGTGACAACTCTCCCCTTAAAAGAAATTTCATTCTCGAAATTTACCTGATGTAAACAGATGCGGAAATTGAGCATCCATCGACTCCAATGTCTCCCAAGTAGCTTCTGAGGGGCCACGGTTACTCCATTGAACTTTGACCATTGGAATAGGCCTCTTCTAAGGAACTCTCTCATCCCGATCTAAAATTTGAATGGCCTTATCCTTATAGGACAAATCAGGTCTCAACTCTAGCTCCTCAACATGAATGATGTGACATGGATCTGGACGGTATCACCTCAACATAGATATATGAAAAAAAATCATGAATGCGACTGAGCTGGGGAGGCAACTCAATCTGATAAGTAATAGGTACAACTTTCTTCAGAATACGATACGGCCCAAAAAATCTCGGGCTCAATTTACCCTGACGTCCGAATCTCAACACTTTATTCCATAGAGATACCTTGAGAGAAACTTGATCCCCAACCTCAAACTCAATTTCCTTCTATCGTTGATCTATATATGATTTCTATCTATCAAATGCCTCTCTTAGGCGATCACAGATCAACCGAAAAGTATCCTCAGTCTCTTTAACTAACTTTGGACCCAACGTCTTTCTATCATGTAACTCTGTCTAACAGATAACAGTATGACATCTACGTCCATACATAGCCTCGTACGGTGCCATGCAAATACTTGTTTGGTAATTGTTATTATAAGCAAACTCGACTATGGACAAGAAATCTTCCCAACTACCACGGAAGTTGATCACACAATCCCATAACATATCCTCTAACACCTGAATCACTCTCTCAGACTGACCATCAATCTGTGGGTTAAAAACTATACTGAAATTCAAACGAGTACCCAGAGCCTCGTGCAAAGCCTTCCAGAACCTGAAAGTGAACCTAAGATCTTGATCAGATATGATAGACAATGGAACACTATAAAGTCTAACTATCTCAGGAATGTACAATCTAGCCAGCTTGTTTAAAGAATAATTAACCTGAACAGGGATAAATTGAGCTGACTTGGCGAGTCAATCAACAATCACCCAAATAGAATTCTTTTTGGAAGGAGTCAGAGGAAGAACAGTAACGAAGTCCATCGTAATGTGCTCCCATTTCCACTCAAGAATCTTAATTGACTGTAACAATCCAGACGGATGTTGGTGCTCTGCCTTAACCTGCTGACAAGTCAAACACCTCGCCACAAAATCTGAAATATTCTTCTACATACCAGTCCAAAAGTAGTGCTCCTTGAGATTCTTGTACATTTTGTCCCCGCCAAGATGCATGGAATAAGGACTATTGTTAGCCTCTTGAAGAATAGCTCGTCTCAATACATAATCTTTAGGGATGCAGTAACGATTGTGAAATCACAAAATACCATCTTGATTCAAAGTATACTCCGAACTCAATCCCTGCTCAAGTTGTTCAATAATGGGAAGCAATGAGCTATCAAGGAGTTGTTTGGCCTTAATCTCATCGGCCAAAGTGGGTTTAACTTGTAACTCTACTAATAGACTGTCGTCATCAAATAAACTCAAGCTGGAGAACAAGGCTCTCATATCAGATATCACCTTACGTCTCAGGGCATCGGCCACCACATTAGCCTTTCCTGGATGATACTCTATCTCACAATTATAGTCCTTTATAAGCTCCAACCAGCGACGCTATCTCAAATTCAACTTTTTCTGAATAAGCAAATGCTTCATACTCTTATGATCAGTATAGATATAATACTTTTCTCTATAGAGATAATGTCTCCATATCTTCAAAGAAAAAACCATGACATCTAACTCCAGATCATGAGTGTGATAGTTCCGCTATGCGGCTTTAACTGACATCCTAATCCAGAGCGAGAAGCATCACTGTAGACAGAAAAATATTTTCCAAGCTCAGGCTAAATCAGCACTAGGACTTGAGTCAGAATAGTCTTCAATTTCTCAAAGCTAGCTTGATATTTCTCAGACCAGACAAATCAAACATCTTTCCTTAATAGTTTCATTAAAAAAACTACAATAATGGAGAACCCGTCAACGAAACGACGGTCGTAACCAGCTAAGCCTAAGAAACTACGGATCCAATAAAAGTCACTTCGCTGAGCCAGAACTTACACTTGCTCAACTTAGTGTATAACTTATTTTTCCTTAAAGTCTACAAAACAATCCTTAAATGCTCATCATGTTCTGCTTCAGTTCGAGAATACACCAGTATGTCATCGATGAACACAACCAAAAATTGGTCTAGATAGGGTTGAAACACCTTATTCATCAAATCCATAAAAGCAGTTGGGGCATTTGTTAACCCAAATGACACCACTAAAAACTCGTAATGCCCATATCAAGTACGGATTGCAGTCATTGGGACATTAGAATCTTGCACCTTGAGTTGGTAGTAACCAGACCTCAAGTATATCTTCAAAAAGATAGAAGCCCCTCAAAATTGGTGAAACAGATCATTAATCCTAGGTAGAGGATATATGTTTTCAATCATGAGCTTGTTCAATTTCCTATAATCAATACGAGTCTCAATGCCCCATTTTTTTTCTTGACAAAGAGATATGGGCTCCCCACGGTGATACACTGGGTTCCCTACGGTGATACACTGGGTTGAATAAATCCTATATCGAACAACTTTGGAGTTGAACTTTTAGTTCCATAAGCTCCTTTGGGGCCATATGGTAAGGAGCCATCGAAACTAAGGTAGAACCAGAATAGACTTCAATTTAAAACTCAACTTCTCTATCCATCGGTAATCCAAGCAACTCATCAGGAAAAACATCAGGAAATTCCTTAACAATCTGGATGCCCTCAATATCAGATCGGGAACTCCTAGTGTCCAGAACATAAGCAAGAAATGCCTCAAAACTTTTCCTGATCATCCTCTCAGCTACCAAAACAGATATAACATTCGTTAGGTATCACGACGTTCCTCGATCATCGTAATCTTTCAGTTATCTAGGGTCTTCAGAACAACTCTCTTGGTCTTACAATCGAGATTAGCTTGATTCTTGTCCAACCAATCCATGCCAAGAATCAAATCAAACTCCTTCAAAGGTATCTCCATCATGTCGGCCAAAAAGATCTCCCCATGGATCTCTATAGGACATCCTCTAAAAATACGATCTAACTCTATGGACTGGCCTATATGACTTTGAACTGTTACCAAATTCTCAGTATTCTCAATAGGAATATTTAAACCCTCAGATATGAAATATGATACATAGGAATGGTTAGAACCATTATCAAATAATGCAAAGTAGGGAACTGAATGAGTAGTAACAGTACCTGCAATCACATCAGGCCCTGCCGACGTCTAACAACGTAAACCAACGCAGGTTGTTTGGCCTCAGATCTGAATGGACCTCTACTCTGAGATGCTTGACCTCTACTAGCCGATCCTGATTCTCTCTCCTGACTACGACCCACTGTAAGAGTCTGAAATATGCTCTGAGTGCGAGCGAGAGTATGAGCTGGTGTCTGAGCTGTAGGAGCTGACTCTGGACAATCCCTCAAGAGATGGTCACCAAAACCACATATAAAATAGGTACCCAATTTCCTCCTACATTCCCCAAAATGACGTTTCCCACAATGATCACATGACTGCAAAGGCTGAGACCCAGAAGAACCACCAGGTCTAAAAGACAGAACAGCTGAAGAACCTGATACCACAGGCATGGCACTCGAACCACCTCTCTAAAAAGACTCACCCTACCTCTCTTGCTGGGATGTGAAGAAGAATCAACGAAACCAGAAGGCATCCTAAATCGGTATTGATCTCGATCTCTCATCCACTCCACACCAACTCGCTCGATCTTCTCGACGGTCTTGGCTATCTCAACCAAGGTATCAAAGGTCCCGGTGGGTAGCAACTCAACTCCTGATCTCATACCTGAGTCCATTCTCGAACCTTAAGCATCGATCCTATTCAGTGTTAACAAGTTCAGTTGCATAACGGCTCAATCTGATGAACTCAATCTCATAGTCCATAACACACATATCACCCTACTCTAAATTCTAAAACTTCTGGCGTCGCTCTTGCAGACATCTCTCTCCGATGTAGCGACTCCAAAAACGTGCCTTGAATATATCATTAGTCAACTGATTTCTCGGAATACTACTTGAAATTGATTACCACCACCGAAAACTCTCATTCTTCAGCATAGCTTGGGCTCCCATTATTTTTTGCTCAGGACTCAAATCCATCTCATCTATGATCCTCTTTGTATCCTCCAACCAATACTCAGCGTCAGTTGGAGGTCCACTAGTAATGCCTTCGAAATGAACTACCCTAGCAGCTAACAAATACATCGAAATCTCAATAGCATACATATTACCAGGGACTCTATTACCAGGGACTCTAGCAGCTCTTCTGAACATCCGAAAGATAGTTCTATTAATGGCGTCCTCATCCATATCAGTGTCCTCATCCTCAGTGACAAGAAGGTCACTCAGATGAATAACTGGGTCATCTCTAGAAATAGATGGATCTATATACGGGACAGAAGGATCTCGATGTGACATGGGATCGTCAATCGTAATAGAACGTCGAGTCACTCACCCTCGACCACGGCCATGGTATGTCCTATGACCTCTAGCAACACTCATCGGATAAATCTATAAGGCTCTACAAAATGATTTTGAACCTAAATCAGAATAGTGTCAGGGATTTCAAATATATTTAAAACTCATAAATAAGGTGACGATTTTTGAAAAATATCTTAAAAATACAGATTTTTGGACTCATCCATAGTTTGAGTGTTTAAAACTGAAAGCTCTGATACCACTAAATGTAATCCCCTAGACCCAGTCTGTACGTTAGAACCAAATCTAGGCGATCACATATAAAATTCAGAGGTTCTTTTCATTTTTAAACATATATATATACATATTTCAGAAAACTGCATAAAACATATACATATCAAAATACAGCAGAAAACCGTATAAAACATTTACAGAATAAAATATCGGTAATAAATATATATATATATATATATATATATATATATATATATATATATATCAAGACGATAACAAAAAACATGTCACCAAAATATAACTGAAAGGCATATAAAGATATACTGTAGTACAAAAGTAGGAGTAGTCGATCCTCTTAATGCCAAGTTTGCTATTATCTGAAAATATTAAAATTTACGGAATGAGCTAAAAAGCTCAATGTGCTCATACGGTGTATAATAACATAGAAATAAAATATTTCAGAAAATCAATTTATAAAACAGGTTTTAAAAACATGAACACTAACCCATCCGATCACCAGAATGTATAGGTTCCCCAGAACCATGCACCTACGTGTACACCCAGTAAGGACTTACCCTGAGCACAAAACCGAGGAGCCTGTGGAAAGTTGTAAGGTATTACCCTTGCAAATAGCATATGAGCCTGTGGAAAGGTAAGGTCTTACCCTGACACATAGCAGAGGAGTCCTCCGAAATAGTAAGGTCTTACCCTTGCACATAGCAAAGGAGCCTTCAGAAACTTCCTCCAACAATACCACCAATGAGAGTAATAAAAATGTATATGTTCGAGTGAAAATGATAATTAATCCATTAAAAAAAGAAAATGATTCATGCTTGGAAATCATATACATAAATAAAATAATAAGAATTCAAATCAGTAATATATGGTAAATCATATTTTGAATAAACAATATTTAGAAATCATGTATTATGTCGTAAAAATATTCAGAATTATCACAAATCTGAAATAGTTCAAATGGGTAGTTTAAAACAGTAATGTAACACCATCAGGAAACACACATGTATCGATCTGAGTAGTGTGGTAAGGAAGCCTACTACCAAGTCTGTCGATCACGATCAGCGGCAGTGCTAGATCCAAGAATCAAAAAATCCATATCAGAATCCTAATATGAATAATATTAACCTTTATTTAAATAATTTACGGAAACATACGGGTAACTCTTGTAGAACTTGGATTGAACGGATCTAACGGATGGGAAACACCAGACCTAACTGACCCTCGGTCAGTGAAACAGGATTACCTTCATAAAATATCTTATTGGATCATTTCCATAACCAAATTTCAAATAAATAAGCAAAAATGCTAAAACTACTATGCATTTTTGGGTTAACGAGCTCGATTCGGGGCTTTCAAATCAGAATTTGGCAAAACAGACTTCGGAATCGGACTCAGGACGTCAAAAAACATAAAATATGACTTTTCAAAAATTTTAACTTTTTGGTAAAAGTCAACAGTCAACAGTCGATCAACGGTCAACAATCAACGTTGGACCGAGTAAGATTGGATCGGGCGGGTGGGTCAGGTCACTGGTTCGGGTCAGACACATGTCGGGTGGGGTCAGCCAATTCCAAGCAGTCGACCAGGTGGTGAACTTTCCCCACTCTTAGGGGGCGCGTACAGGGCCGTAGAGGGTTAGAAAAATTCCTAAATGCGTTTTAAGGGGTTTTGAGACACTTACCAAGCTCGGTTCACAAAGGTGAACGACGGAGAGCTCGATTCTGAAACGTTGACAACTTGATATCCTCACCCCCTCACAAGCCGACAACAACGGAGATAATAAGGATACCGGTGGACTTGGGACGACGCAAAGAACACGATGGTACGAGAGTTGTCGAAAACGGAGCAACAGTCGACGATGAATCGACGATCAAATGTTTCCTTTTATAAATGGAAATATTATGGAGAAAGAGAAAAATAAAATCAAAACTTTCCCTATATTTGGGGTTTTATAAACACTTACAAAGACAAATGGCAAAATAATGCCATAGGTCCTCTATCTTTAATTACTTTCTGAATTTGAGTCCAAATTTAATCAAAATTTCACTTCGGTACCAGCATTCAATTAAAATTCAATTTAACCAAAATGTTATGCCCTATTTTGGGGTGTGACGTGCATTTTCATGAGTAGTAAGTTGTTTTCATTGCTCACCTTCACATTTTATCGTATTTAATATGTTCCAGCTATCCAAATTTTGGTCTTGTTTTTCTTTAGACTACAACATATCATATATGTTTCCTTGTTTTGAGATTTTCGTAGGTGGATCTTTTGGCAAAGAAATTTAACTAATGAATTGAATAAAAACCCCTAAATTCAAGGATGAACTCAGAGAGGAGCAGACAAGGATAGTCGCTCTCTAAAAATTAAATTTTTATATATTTTAAATATTTTCTTTATATTTTTTATTGAAGCTATTTTCGCCCCTCCTAAAATCTTGTAAGTTTTTATCCCTTAAAATTTTTTAAATCCGCCTATCTTAACATAAAATCTTACTCATGTATTTAACCTAGTCCATATCCAATTTGAAAAATAGCCAATACCAAATGGTCCTTACACTATGTCAATAGCATAATCTCACTATTAATTAATAATCAATTCAAATGCATAAATCAAATTTTGAGACAAATATGAGATATGAGGATATATATATATATATTCAATAATTGAATACTTTTAATAATATACTAACAATTTAATAATTATAACAAATTAAAAGGAAAATTCAATTTATAAAATTTTTAAATATTAAATATTTATTAAATTATTTTGAATTTAAGTTTTAAAGATTAAAATTGTTACTATAACATGTCAAATCACTATTTTTGTTAAGTCAAAGGTCAAATCTAATGGTGGAATATCAAAATAAAAATAAAGATAAATTACAAGTACTTATATCATTCTTGTTCTATTTTAGTACATGTACTTTCATATTTTCAAAACTATACTTAACCTTTACTTTTTGTTTTATTTTAGTACTACACTATTAAAAATTTAATAGACAAATTGACGTGGCATAACGTGATCTTTTTAAAATTTTCACATAAGCAATTAAGTAACATTTTTTAAATTACTTTTATTTAAACAATAAGGAGATGACATGTGTCACCACCCAATTGAAATAAAACCAACAAAAAATTAGCAAATCATCGGTAGTCGAATCCATGCCCTATAGTAGAAAAGAGCAAATTCTTTTCTTTTATTAATCTGGGGTAAGTGCAAGGTAATATCTTTCAAAATTTGTAAATAATGGGTAGTTGAATCCATCCCTTCAACTGGTCAAAAAGTCGTCAATCCTTGGAAGAGGATATTGGTTCTTCATGGTTAGCTTATTCAATTGGCGATAATCAATGCATAACCTCATTGACTCATATTTCTTGTTTATGAACAACACTAATGCTCCCTACAGTGAGATGCTTGATAAGATTAATCCGCGCTCTAGAAGTCCTTGGATTTGATCCTTAAGCTCCTTTAACTCCATTGGTGTCATGCGATATGATAAAATAGACACCAGAGCTAAACCTAACATGACTTTGAAGCTAAACTCTAGTTCTCTATCGGCCAGTAAACCTGACAAATCATCTACAAATTTTTGAGAAAATCTCTCACTACACGAATCTCCTTTAAAATTGGACTTACAACGTGAGTGTCAACCACATGAGCTAAAAAAGCCACATAACTTATTCTTAACATCTTACGGGCCTCTAAGGACAAAACAATCCTTGAGGTGAAATTGAGCTCTTTACTTGCCATTATAATCTTAGTGTCATTTTGACTTGCGAAGTTTAAGTTGTCTAGCCTTACACCTTAGACTCGCATGAAGCTTGTTTAACCAATTCATCCCAAATATTACATCAAAATCTCAAAAGGGTAATTTCATCAAGTCGACTGGAAAGGTTTGTCCTTGAATCTCTACTGGACACCTACGGTGAACCTTGTCCACTAACACATATAGTCCTAGAGGACTCGAAACTCGAACCTTGACTTCTAAGTCCTCAATTAGGATACCACTCTCTCGGACAAGGTCACAACAAATATAGGAGTGGTTTGACCCCGAATCTACCAAAGTGCTAAAAAGAATACCAAAATCTGTAAATATACCTTAGATGATGTCAGTAGTCTCACAATTCTCTTAGACTCTGACTGCATACTGGCGGAAGGAAAATCTAGCCTTAGGACCGACTACGGATCTGGAAATATCTCTGCAATACTATATGGGAGATTATCTAACTCCTCTCTTATAGGATCCTCGACCCCTCTAAACCTACCATACTTTCTGTAAGTGGGGGGTATATGGTCCTAGCTGAACTTTCAATGATCACCACAAAATCTGAAGCTAACAGTCTCCTATGATCCCTTAATATATATTTGCATAATGAGCCCTATCTCGACCTCAATAATTGAGAAGATGAAGATCTTAATTACCCTTGTGAGTCTCTGGCCCTTTTGATCAATGCATGTGATCAACTGGCGGTGCATTGGGGCTTGTCTGCCCTTTCCTATAGTGTCAGTATACATAACAACCCTCTTTCTCATAACTCTCTCAATTGCCTTTTCTTAGCGGCTCAAGTGTGGGAACCCACTTTCATAATCATACACGAAGCGATCACCTTAAGTAAAAAGTAGAAATTGGTCTATCGAGTCATCGATATGAGTTTTGCCAATTTACTTTACTCATAATTATAACAGGAAAATCTCTCAAGTCCATCGCTCTAACTCTAATGCCAACTTCATAGTCTCCAATCAGTCTATCACATCACCCTTTAACAGGGATAAGATGCACTCAAGGTTACCCTCGGGAGTAAGATGAAGTTGTCGCAAGGTGCGAAAGGTCTCACAGAGTCAATGGTTAATGGCTATAACATTATCATTATCTGAACCCAGAAAGTTAGTGGTCTTATAGCGGCAGAGTCTCTCGACAAAGGACTCATGAGGGGCTATTAGGGGTGGAGCATATTGTGCTGTTGTAGCGACTGTCCTATGGATAGCCCTAATAATGTGCCTCAATACCTATGTGAAGTCTCTAAAGAATGTGGCCTCATCTATGTCTACCTCTTATATAGATATTTTGTTGTAACGCAATTATTAAGAGTTTTTCTTAAAATAATGTTAAAAGGTTTTCCCTTACCAAAACCCCTGGTTTAGTCCCCTCATTCCAAGTTAGGCTTTTAGCCTAAAATTCTATGAGGGTATTGATAGTTCTTCTTGAGTATCGACATTCCTCTCACATAGTATCTATACCTCTCTGGGTATCGGTACTAAAAATTGATTCTATGTTTAGAAAAATGCCTCAATGCCAATAATCTTATTTGAGAGTATCTATACTCCCATGAGTACCAATACCAAAATAGAATTCTAGAATATGATCAACTCCCTGATTATCGATACCACCTAAGCAATATGATACACCTTGATGAGGTATCGATACTCCTCATTAACCCTATGAATTTTCCCTTACACGACCGGCAGTATCGATATTGTTATTACAGTACCAATACTATCTGCTCAAAAAACTGTGTTCCACTCATTTAAATCCCTCCAATTTGTTCCTAAAGTGTCCCCAAGGCCTCCAAATAGTGTTTAAAGTTTATTTAATACTTAAGGAACATGAAACATTAATACTTTTAACAAGAACAACAATAAATCCCCCCCAGTGTACACAATGGCTCACACACCCAAACATGCATCAAAACTACACATTTTGATCTACAAACAGTAAAGAAGGGTTAAGAATTTGTTACCTTACACCTAGAGGCTGAAAAACTACTCAAGGTTCACCCAATAACTTCTTTCTCCTTGTCATTCCTCCTTGGGCTCTCACCCACTCCTCTCACTAGAATAAACAAAAAAATGGATTACTAACTTACCTGAAGGTTTATAAAAGGTAAAACCATTATTCTAAACTCTTTGAGATGTATTTGGAACACCCAAGAGTTCTAAAATCAAAAACCTTCTAATACCTCACCTTGGCCACCATAACAAAACCATGAGAAAATGGGTTTGAATTAAAGCTCTAGATGTGGAGTTTACCTTTCTAAACTTACGAAATTCGAACTAGGGATGGAGAACACGAAAGCTTTCACCTGTTAGCTTTTTTACCAAACCAAGTGAAGGGAGAAAAGATAAGAAGAAGACAAGGAAGATAAAGAAAAAAAGAGTATGCCCTATATATCATCAAATTTAATGAGATTTCAACTTCCAAAAGTTTAGGGGTTAATTTCTCTTTTGCTCCTCCCTCGTTCATAATTATTTCAAAGACACTCATTGTTACACCTTAATGGGCTCCAAAAAAGCCCAACTACTCTATAGTTGGACATGGGTTTCTCACAAGCTTAATAGGTTCATCTAAATCTCTCTCGAGTTAGCCCAAAACTTATAACCCGAAAACCCAGACGTTACAGTTTATTTGTGATATAATATAAATTTAAAACTAAATAAATGTTAAAATTATTTTTATGATAAATAGTTTAAAATCTAAATTTATGTAGTTAATATTAAATTAATCGAGGATTTATGAAGTTCTAAAATGGTGTTTGTTTAAATGATTTATATTTTATTTTGTTTAAATACAAAATCTCTTATATTTTTTTAAAAATTCAATAATTTAGTCTTTAGTTAAAAACTTATATAAACTAAATATAAAATTAATTATATATAACCAATTTCATGAGGTCTAGGGATAGAGCACTAGAAATATTAAGGGTGTAAGAATTTAATATTAAATGATTAAGAATTATCTTTGAACATATATTATCTTGTACTCATCCTCAGATTAATAAAAAAAATTTAATTAAAGTAACAGATTGAATAAGAGAAAATTGAATAAATAATATTTTTAAAACAAATGATATTTATGGATGATTCAATAATACCCTTCTTTATATTTTTTAATTAAGTCCATATTTTATTGAATAAAATTAATAAGTTTATATTATTTTGGGTTGGGTTGGATTGAAATAGGGTTTAATCTCAAAAGTTATATCGGGTTTTAGCTCGGTTTATAGAAAGTAATAAGATATAGAGTTAACTATATGATCGATTACTTATGTTTGTGTTTTATCCACTTTTCCTCACCGATTAAAAAAACCATAATATGTGGTCACTTTCATCTTTATTTAATTAAGATGTGGTCACTACAAGTTAACTCCATTCAAATATTTTGTTATAATCACATATTTAATCCCTATTATTTATGTATTATCTTAATTTAGTCATACTTATAAGAATTAAAATAAGTGTAATCCTCCAATTTAATGATGTCACATGTCACTTCACCCTCTGATTGAAAGAAGACAAAGCAAATAAAATTAGGGCCAAAGGAATTCGTACTTGGGACACTTGAGAAATTAAGCATGTATCCAACTTTTGAGTATATATTTTAACATAAATATACAACATGATGTATATATTTGTATCTTAGTACATAAATTTAACTTTAATTCATAATATTTTTATATATTAATTTTAAAAGTATTTTTATATTAACTTATTAAATATATTTTATCATTAAATTAATTTAAAATATTTTATCTTTATTTTAATATAGAGTATATATTTATGTTAAAATAATTGAAGGTGAAGATTAGAAAAAAATATAATTAATAATTTAGAATAATAATGTGATATATTTAGTAAACGTTGTCTATACATCATGTTAATAAAATATATTAAATAAATTAATATAAAAATATTTCTTCAAATATTTTAACATAAAATATATGTTAAATGTTATGAATTAAGTATTTATAGACTAAGATACAAAATATATCATGTGTTTATTTTAGACCAATCATTGGTTTTGGCTCAAAAGTTGGATACATGCTTAGTTTCCCTAGAGACTAGGTTCAAATTCCTTTAGCCCCAATTTATTTTGCTTTGTTTTCTTTCAACAAGTGGGTGACAAGTGTAACACGTGACATTATTTGGTTGAAGGACTAACTTTATTTTAGTTTATTAAAAGTAGGATTAAATTAAGAGTACACACAAATAACAGGACCAATGGTGTGATTATACTAAAATATTACATCACCTAGTTAATGGCAGCTAACTGGTGGTGTTCATATCTTTATTAAATAAAAGCGAAAGTGATCATATATTATGATTTTTTAAATTAGAGAGGAAAAATAGACAAAACACAATCATAAATGATCAATCATGTAATTAACCCTAATTTAAGTGAAATGGTGAATAAAACCTTAAATAAATAATAATTTAAATTATTATATATAATTTAAGTGAAATATTTAATAGAACTTTAAATAAATAACAATCTAAATCAAACTACGGCAACTCATTTTTTTTCTACTAATTTCTCAATATCGTTAATATATAATTTCTGTAATACACAGATGACATATGAGCATATCCAATTTGAATTTACTCGTATTATATATTATATATATATTAGTATCTGAACTTAAATTGAAGTAACAAATTAAATAATTTAGCATTCCTTTTAATAATTAATCAATATATTAATAATTTAATAATCATATCGAATTAAAATGAAGACCCAAACTTTTAGGATCACTAAATATTAAAGATTTGTTAAATTATTTTTGAATCCATATAACAATATAATATGAAATTAGTCATAAGAAATGTTCATACGATAAATATATATATATACATACATACATACATATATACATGCATGCATAGATACATGCATACATATATTTACATACATATATCAGAAAACCAAATAAAATATATACAAATAAAATATCGGTAATACAGATATATCGAGGCAGTAGCAAAAATAAGTGTCACCAATTATAACAAAAATTCATATGATAAATATATATATAATACATACATACATACATACATACATACATACATACATGCATAGACATGCATATATTACATACATATATCAGAAAACCAAATAAAATATATACAGAATAAAATATCGGTAATACAGATATATCGAGGCAGTAGCAAAAATAAGTGTCACCAAATATAACAAAAAAGGCATATAAGAATATACAGTGGTACAAAAATAGGAGTAGTCGATCCTCCTGATGCCAAGTCTGCTAGCCTACGGTCTACTACGATCTGAAAAGGTTAAAATTTACAAAATGAGCTAAAAAGCCCAGTGTGCTCCTTACGGTGTATAAAAACATACACAGATAAAATACTTGAGTAAAAAATAGTTTATCAAACATGTTTTAAAAATATGACCATTACCTCTATCTGATTACCAGAATGTGAATATTCCCCATAACCATATACCCACATGTACACCCAGTAAGGCCTTATGCATATATCATAAGGAACTGCGGTAAGGACTTACCCTGAGCGCAAAGAAGAAGAGCATGCGGTAAGGCCTTACATGTTATAGATTAGGCTTGATATATTTCCTCTAATAATACCCACAATGACAATAATAAACATATATGTATTCAAGTAAAAATGATAGTTTAATCCATTAAAACATGAAATATTCCATACTCAGAAATCAGATACAGAAAATACAGAAATCAAAGATCATATTAGAAATGTACATTAAATCTGATATCAGATAAACAACATTTAGAAAATCAGGTATCGTGTTGTAAAAATATTCAGTATTATCATAAATCTAAAACAGGTCAGATGAATAGTTTAAAACAATAATGTAATAGAATCAGGAAAGACACCCGTACTGGTCTGAGTAGTTTGATAAGAAAGCCTACTACTGATTCTGCTGATCACGATCAACGGCAGCGCTAGATCATACGCATCGAAAAATCCATATATGAATCTTAATATGAATAATAATATAATAATAACCCCTATTTAAACAATTTACATATACCTACGAGTAACTCTCGAGGAACATGGATCGTGTGGATCTGACAGACGGAAAGCACCAAATCTAACCGACCCTCGATTGAGTGAAACACGAGTACCTTCATAAAAATATATTCTCGAATCAATTTCATAATCAAATCCCAAATAAATAAGAAAAAATTGTAACATCCCCAACCTGTATCCAACCCGGATACGAATTCAATATGTCACATTGAATTTTCAAATCGTTTACTTTTAAAATATAGTTGAAAATTTAAAACTTTGTTATATCAAACTGGTGGAACCATTTAATGAAAATAATTACAGAAATTTAAACTATAATTGAACACAAAACTTATTAATTTACATAAATACAATAAAGTGTTTTTACAAAATCGGATATACATATACGATTAAACATTTAACTACATGTCAACCAAATTTAATACAACAAGACACCTACTGTTAAATCTTTTGATCTGATCTTCAGAAAAAATTTGTTGTCCTGACTCCTAGCTTTGATCTTCTTGCTTCTTTGTACCTACGTGTGAAACAGTCACACGCTAAGTCATTGACTTAGTGAGGCATATAAAGTGCGTACTAAAACATTATAACACTTAATCATATTCTAAGAATTTTATAAATCATATAAAGAAACCATAGAACACGTCATAGGACAAAAACATACATGCATATATATCATCATCATGCATTGTACACTTTTATCATTTCTTTTAATAGCCCTTGGTACATCATTGAGAACTTAAGGTATGTGAGTGCATTGAGGTTCTGCACTAATGTTGTCACCACAGCTTGTATAAATTCCAGAATGTAAAATAGCTATCGATATTGAAGTATAGTATCGATACCAATGGACAATTATCGGTACCCTAGGCCCAGTACCGATACTTTGTCACTATACTATCGATACTATACTTCAATATCGATACCTATTCATTCTGGAATTTGCCTTCTAAAAATGGTATTGATACTTGTCAATATCGATACTACTCATTCAGTATCGATTTTGTTCTTTTGATTTGTACAATTTCATCTTATGGTATCGATATTGTTCTTCCAGTATCGATACCCCAGCCCAAATTTCACTTATTTTTACTTTGGAGTATTGGTATTGTTCATCCAGTACCGATACCCTTGCCCAGAATTTACCTATTTCAATTTAAAAATTTACTAAAACATACTTAAATATTCCACTTTAACCTCCTTTCAAGCCTTTAAATTTAACTATACTTATTAAAGCCAACTTATATCACTTTAATACACCTAAACTTCTAAAACTCCAATATATCACTTAAAACTATAAATCATCTCAATTTTTTAACATTGTTCGTACTCCTTTCCAACACCATAAACTTCGTATTATAGCTTATGACAAGTCAAATATAACTTCCAAATTCAATTACTAATCATTTCTGACCCATTCACTCAAAAACCTTCTTTACAAAATCATCTTTAATTCACTCATCTCTTAACCTTAATCAATCTTAAGATTTCCTTAAGCTTATATAATACCCAAAGACCAAAAACCAACTTAAAAAATCAAGAAATAACTAAGCCAAAGATCCCTTACCTTAGGTGTGAAGGCACGATAGAGAGGAAAAAGAAAGGATGAAGAAAGAAATAGAGAAATTTCTGGATTCATTTAACTCTTTTTTTCCCTTGCTCAACGTGTAAAACACCAATACTGAATTTTTAATTCATTTCTTGTCTAATGACCATTATGACCTTCCATCTCTCAATCTTTGCCCGGTATTTAGGATGTTACAAATCTCCCCCTTAAGAAAATTTGTCCTTGAAATTTTACTGCACAAAAAGATGGGGAAATTGTCTACGTTTATCCTCCTCATGTTCCCATGTTTCCCCCTCTACTTTGTGATTCCTCCATCTGTCTGAGGGTGAAAAGTTGTACTAAAATTCAATCGAGTCCCAAAGGCTCCATGCAAAGTCTTCCAAAATCTCGATGTGAATCATGGATCTCGGTCATAAACTATCAAAACAGGCACACCATGCAATCGAATAATTTATATGATATACAACTCAGCATACTTGTCCATAGAAAAATCAACTCGGACTGGAATGACATGTGCAGACATAGTCAATCGGTCAACTATCACCCATATGAATCTCTTTTATTTAGAGTCAAAGGTAACCCCGTTACAAAATCCATCATCACATGCTCAGCTTTAACTTGTTGACACGTCAAACACTTGGACACAAATTTTGTGATTTTTCTTTTCATTCCAGGCCACCAATAACAATTCTTAAGATCCATATACATCTTATTTCCACCTGGGTGCATAGTCAACAGACTAGAATGAGCTTCTGTCAACAAGTTATTCTTCAATTCCTCATTATCCTGAATAACAAGCCTCCCTCAAAAATACAGATTTCCATCGAGCATAACCTCATAATCCTTATTTCCATCATTTTCAACTTGCTTCATCCTTTTCAAACACTTATCATATTTACTTTGTAAGTTTTTGATTCGATACAGCAACGTTGGCTTAAGCTTTAATTCTTCACATAATGCACCATCTCCATTTAATGACAATCTTGCATCTAAAGCTCATAAAGATATGAATGTCTTCTGACTTAGAGCATCAACTACTACGTTTTCTTTCCCGGTATGAAAATCAATGACTACATTATAATCTTTGAGAAGCTCAATCCAGCTTCGCTATCTTAGATTTAATTTTTTTGATTCATTAGATACTTCAAGCTCTTATGATCCATATAGAGGTAGCAACGCTCACCATATAAGTAGTGACGCCATATCTTCAGAGCGAACACTACTGCAACCAATTCCAAGTTATACATCGGATAGTTATTCTCGTGCTCTTTCAATTTCCTCGTTGCATATACCACTACTTTACCTTCTTGTATTATCACACATCCCAAGCCATTATGGGACACGTCACTATAAACCACATAGTTCTTTTCAGATTCAGATAGGACCAATACTGGAGCTTCTGTCAAAATTGACTTTCACACTTCAAAACTCTCTTGACTTTCATGTGTCCAAGCAAAAGATACATCTTTCCTCAGCAACTTGGTCAAACACAAAGTTATCATTGAAAAGTTCTTAACGAACCTTTGAAAATAACTTGAAAGACCTAAGAAACTTCGAACTTCCGACACATTCTTTGGAATTTCCCAGTATAATATGGCTTTTATCTTCTAATGAACTACCCAAATTCAATCTGAAAATACCACATTCTCAAGGAATGTAACTTCAGTTAACCAAAACACACACTTAGACAGTTTAGCATAAAGCTTCTTATCTCGTAGAGTTTGTAGAACTACTCTAAAGTGCACGTCATGCTCTTCTTTGGACTTTGAATACCCATGATATCGTCAATGAAAACAACCATGAATTGATCAAGATAGGGTTGAAACACTCTATTCATTAGATGAATAAATACATCAGATGCATTAGTCAACCCAAACGACATAACGATGAATTCATAATGACCATATCTTGTCCTAAAAGTCGTCTTTGGAATATCTATTTCTTGAATATTCAATTGATCATATCCAGAACGTAAATCAATCTTGCAGAATACTGAAATTCCCTTTAATTGATCAAATAAATCATCAATTTTGGGGAGAGGATACTTATTCTTGATTGCCACCTTGTTGAGCTGTTTATAATCAATAGAGAGACACATAGACCCATCTTTCTTATTTACAAATAACATTGGAGCTCCCGAAGGTGAAACACTAGACCTGATAAATCCTTTATCTAATAATTTCTGAAACTGAGTCTTTAGTTCGCTCAACTCATTCGGATCCATTCGGTAAGGAGCCATCGCAATTGGTGCTATTCCAGGCATTACCTCAATTTAAAACTCAACCTCCCTATCTGGAGGTAATCCTTGAAACTCAGTCGGAAAAACATCTGGAAACTCTCGGACTAGAGGATATTGTCGGAATATCCTCTAGTCCTCTCTCCTTGACTCGAGTATCAATCGCATTAACAATGAAAGCTTGGCATCCTTGTAACAATAACTTCTTTACCAACATCACTGATATAACATTAGCTAACAGATTAAATCTTTCACTGATCACAATCACTTCTAATCCATCGAGACTTATCAAAGTTACTCTCTCCAATCTACAGTCGACATTTACATGATAATTATACAATCAATCCATTCCAAGAATTACTTCAAATTCATCAAAGGTAATTCAAAAAGATTAGCAGGGAATTCAATTCCCTGAATCCTTATGGGACACCCTCGACACACTTGATTTACCCGAGCACTATGCCCTAATGGGTCAGTTACTATCACATCGTTACTTATTGCTACTAATTGGATTTTCAATTCACTCACCAATTTACTACTAATATATAAATAGGTCGATCTCGGATCAATCAAGACCAAAACAAATTTCTGACATGCATATATATCATCATCGTGCATTGTACATTTATGTAATTTCTTTTAATACCTCTTGGTACATCATTGATAACTTAAGGTATGTGAGTGCATTGAGGTTGTGCACTAATGCTGTCACCAAAACTTATATAAATTGCACCGAAGTGCCACGTAGAATTTGCACTGAAGTGCCACGTATAAATGTCCCGAATGACCACATATATATGTCCCGAAGGACCGCGTAGAAATGTCCCAAAGGACCGTGTAGAACCCTCGACTCTTGTCATGCTAATTATACCTTTAGCTCTCATATCACATACTTTTGGGCTTTATCATTTATACCATTTTACCTTACCTATATCACATAGACATATAATCACATAGATCGTGTAACACGTAGGATGAAATGTAACATATAGATCATGTAGAGCAGTGCATGTTACACATAAACATATACTTGTACTCATAACTTATATTCATATACACATAGAAACAAAATCAAAACCGGGATTATATTCATGTAAACATATACTCATATCAATTCATAACTTTCAAATATTGTTTAAATCAAAATATTGGAAATAGACTAATCGCAAGTCTTATTTCCATAAAACAATATATATGGTAGTATACACTAACCTTAGCCTCAGTTAATCAAGGAAAACTCTTATCTTTTATTTGGTCAATCATATATCATTGATTCATCCTGAATTTTCTTTCGTTCAATTTCTATACAAATATATGATTGATATGAATATCGAAATTCGAATCACTAAAATCAATCATTAATAGCTTAACCTAAAAATAAACTCTTAATTCACTATTTATTTTTGAAAATTATTGGTACCCTAGGCCCAATACCGTACTTCCTCACTACGGTATTGATTCTATACTTCAATATCGATCTAATTCTCCATTCTGGAATTTGCCTTCTAAAAATGGTACCGATACTTGTCCATTGGTATCGATACCCCTGGTATTAATATTACTCTTTTGGTATCGATATTGTTCTTATGATTTTTACAATTTCATCTTATGGTATCGATATTATTCTTCCAGTATCGATACTCAAACCTAGATTTCTCTTATTTTTGCTTTGGAGTATCGGTACTGTTCATCCAGTATTGATTCTCTTGCCCAAAATTTACCTATTTCAACTTAAACATTTACTAAAACTTACTTAATTCTTCCAATTTAACCTCCTTTTAAGCCTTTAAACTTAACTACACTTATTAAAGCCAACTTATATCAATTTAATACACCTAAATATCCAAAACTCCACTAGAGCACTTAAAACTAGAAATCATCTCAATTTTTTAACGTTGTTGTTTCTCTTTTCCAACACCTTAAACTAGAAATTTCTGGATTCCTTTAACTCTTTCTTCCCTTGCTCCACGTGTATTTAGAACACCAATACTGAATTTTAATTCATTTTTTGTCTAATGACCATTATGCCCTTCAATCTCTTAATCTTTGTTAAAAAATCTTATATAATGAAATTCCAATAAACTCCCTAAAATTTTTAATTTATCATAATTTAATCACCATGTTTTAAAATCTTACACTTTGGTTACTAGCTCGGTATTTGGGATGTTATAAAAATGCTAAAAATACTAAGAATTTTTGGATTAAAGGGATTGATTCGGGGCTTTTGAGTCCAAATTTAGCAAAACGGATCACGAAATCACACTCAGGACGTCGAAAAATGTTAAAATCTTAATCTTTTTCACCCCTCACACGCTGGCAGCAACAAAGATAAAGGACACCTGTTGACTCAAGATGATGCAAGGAACACAATGGTGTAGGAGGTGTCAAAAATAGAGCAATGGTCGATGATAAAATATTGATCAATTGTTTCATTCTATAAGAGGAAATGTTGAAAATAGAGGAAAAAATAGGGTTAAAACTTTTTTAAAATGGAAAGTTTTTTATTTTTGGGGTTTTAAACCCACACTCATGAAAAATAGTATAATTACACTATATATCCTCCAGTTTTAGTACTTTCTGAATTGGATATGAATTTAATCAAAATTTTACTTTGGTCCTCAAATTTAATTAAAATTTCAATTTAGTCATCGAAAAAATTTAAGAAAATTGTAGGCCCTAATTTGTGGTATGACATCTCTCCCCCTAAAAAGAATTTTTGTCCTTGAAATTTACCTAATGGAAATAGATGTAAAAACTGAGCCTCCATCAACCTAATTCTATGGGCTGACCTACGAAACTTTAAACTGTCACTGAACTCTTAGTATTCTCCACCAAAATAATAAAAAGCCCAGGAATAGAATGCGACACATATGAATTGGTAGAACCATTATCAAGCAAGATGGAGTAAAGAACTAAATAAATAGTAATAGTACCTACAATCAAATCAAGCTCATCATGGTCGTGTCAACGTCTTGCAGCGTAAACCAACACAGGTTATCTTGCCTTCTATCTGGCT
Source organism: Hibiscus syriacus (assembly GCF_006381635.1). Classification (NCBI taxonomy): domain Eukaryota; kingdom Viridiplantae; phylum Streptophyta; class Magnoliopsida; order Malvales; family Malvaceae; genus Hibiscus; species Hibiscus syriacus. The sequence continues at coordinate 119,613 of NW_024063297.1, forward strand.
GGACACTTAATTTGAGAAGCTCGACTTCTACTAGTTGATCTCAATGCTCTCTATTGATTATGGTTCTCTATTGGAATCTAAAATGTACTCTGGTACGAGTGGGAGTACAAGCTAATGTATAAACTATAAGAGGTGGCTCTGGACAATCCCTTAAGAGATGGCAACCTAAACCACATCTAAAAAAGGTACTCAACTTATTCCTGCATTCACCAAAATGACGTCTTCTATAGTGCTCACATGTCAAAAAAGGCTACAACCCTAAAAAACATGCCTTGAAAAGATCCCAAGTTAATTGATTTCCCGGAATATTACCAGAAATCGATTATCACCATCTAAAACTCTCTTTCTTTATCATAGCTAGGGTCCCTTTTAACTTTTTCTCAGGCCTCAACTCTATCTCATCCATAATCCTCTCTGTATCTTCTAACCAATACTCAGTGTTGTCAGAGGTCCACAAGTAATGCCATCGAACTAACCTACTCCATCAACTACCAAAGACTTCGAAATATCGATCGAAAACATATTACCAAAGACTCTAGCATTTCTTTGGAACATACGAAACATAACTCTATTGATTGCAACCACATCCATATCAATATCCTCGTCCTTAGTGATGGGAGGGTCTCTCCCAAGTGTAACCTAATCATCTAAGAAACAAACGAATCTACATGTGGAACAAGAGGATCTCGAGGTGATATCGGATCGTCTATCCTAATAAAAGGTCAAGTCGCTATCCCTCGACAGCGGCCATGACCTGGCCTACTACCTCTAACAGTACTTATCAGATAAATCTACAAGACTCTACAGAGAGAATTTGAGCTTAAGTTAGACTAGCATCAGGAATCTATAATATATTTAAAACTCGTAAAATAAGATGATACAAGTTTTGAAAAAATCAAAAGATCTTTAAAATCTAGAATTTAAGACTCATCCACAGTCCGAATATTTAAAACCAATAGCTCTGATACCACCAAGTGTAACCACTTAGACATGGCCTAGACATTATGCCCAAATCTAGGCGGTTATATATCTTATTCAAAAATTTCTTTACATATTTAAAACAACTTTAAAATCCATATAACAATATAATATGAAATTATTCATAAGAAATGTTCGTACGATAAACATATATATATATATATATATATATATATATATATATATATATTCATATATCATAAAACTGTGTAAAACATATATATAACAAAATACCGATAATACATATATATCGAGACGGTAGCAAAAACAAGTGTAACCAAAGTATAACAAAAAAAGACATATAGAGATATACAATGGTAAAAAAATAAGAGTAGTTGTTTCTCTTGATGTGAAGTTGCTATCCTACGGTATGTTATTATCTGAAAGTGTTTAAATTTACAGAATGAGCTAAAAGGCTCAGTGCGCTCCTTATAGTGTATAAAAACATACATATAAAAATACTTCAGTAAAAAAGTAGTTTATCAAACATGTTTTAAAAGTATGACCACTGCCCCATCCAATCACTAGAATGTATAGGTTCCCCAAAACCATACACCTACCTGTACACCATGTAAGGCCTTATACATATAGCATAAGAACATGTGATAAGAATTTACCCTGAGCACAAAGTAGAGAAGCATGCAGTAAGGACTTACCCTTAGCATAGAGTAGAGGAGCCTGCAGTAATGTCTTACAAGTCATATAATAGGCCTGATTTACTTCCTCCAATAATAACCCCAATTACAGTAATAAACGTATATGTATTCTAGTGAAAATTGTAGTTTAATCTAGTAAAAAATAAAAATACTCCAGACTCATAAATCAAATACAGAAAATACATAATTCAAATATCATATTAGAAATGTTTAGTAAATCCAATATCAGATAAATAGTATTCAGAAAATCAAGTATCTTGTCATAAAAATATTCAGTATTATCATAAATCTAAAACATTTCAGATGAATAGTTTAAAACAACAATGTAACAACATCAGGAAACACACATGTACCAATCAGAGTATTTTGATAAAAAAGCCTACTACTGAGTCTGCTGATCACGATTAGCGACAGCGCTAGATCCTACAAATCAAAAAATCCATATTAAAATCCTAATAATAATAATAATAATCTCTATTTAAACAATTTATATATACCTACGAGTAACTCTCGAGGAACACGGATCGTGTAATTATGACAGACGAGAAGCACTGTATATAATTGACCCTCAGTCGGGTAAAACATGAATACCTTCATAAAAATATATTGTCGAATCAATTCCATAATCAAATCTCAAATAAATAAGCAAAAATGCTAAAAATAATAAGCATTTTCATATTAATAGGCTTGATTCGGGGATTTTGGGTCAGAATTTGGCAAAACGGATCGTAGAAGCAGACTCAAGATGTCGAAAAATGCCAAGATGGAGGTTTTCGATAAAAAAAAATTAACATTGGTTAACGTTCAATGGCTGGTCAACGATCAATAGTCAATGATGGACCGGTTCGGTTCAAGTCGGGTTGAATCAGGTCAGACACAGGTCGGGTCAGTCCAAATTCAAGCAACCCACAAGGCGGTGGGATTTCCCAATGCGCAATGGCAGCGCGTGTGGGCATGTCCATGGCCTACAGGTGTTGAAAACAATTCCTATGTACATTTTAAAGGGTTTTAAGACACTTACCAAGCTTAGTTCACTGCAGCGAACAGTTGAGATCTCGATTTTGAAACGTCAGAAACTTAATCTTCCCCACATCCTCTTACGCGGCGGTAATGAAGACAAAATGTACACCGGTAGACTCAGGACGATGCAAGGAACACAATGGTGCGGGAGGTGACGAAAACGGAGCAACGGTCAGGGACAAAATGTCTATAAAAGGTTTTATTATATGAGAGAAAAGGTTGAAAATAGAGAGAAAAGGTTGAAAAGAGAGAGAAAAAGAGGGTTGAAACTTTCTAGAAATAGAAAGTTTATAATTTTTGGGGTTTTAAACCCACACTTATGAAAAATGGTATAATTATAATATAGGTCCTCCAGTTTTAGTACTTTTTGAATTTAGATCTGAATTTAATCAAAATTTCATTTTGGTCCCAAAATTTAATTAAAATTTCAATTTAGTTCTTTAAAAATTTTAAGAAAATTTTAAGACCTAATTTGGGATGTGACAATAATATTATGTCATATCATTATTTTGTTAACTCAACGGTCAAATGTAGCAGTGAAACATTAAAGTATAAATAAAACATAATATTAATTATATTTTTTTATAAAAAATAATAATTAAGTGATCAAGCAAAGACACGTGACTAAATGATATATCAAATAAGTAATTTATTCTATAAATAAAAATATAATTAATTGAAATAATGAGTAGAACCTTAAATAAATAATAATAATTTAATTGAAATAGTGAATATAACATTAAATAAGTAATGAGTTTAATAAGCTACATCAACTATTCCACCCCCAATTTCTCAATAATGTTAATATATAATTTGTGTGAGGTTAGGATAAGGACAAGATCTGAATTTGACGGGTACTGACCGATTTGATCCTATTAGATCGGATTTAAAAAAAATCAGGTTCAGGTTAGGTTAGATCGGGTTTCTTAGAGGATAAGTTTCCGTCGGGTCAAGTTTAGGTTTATAGTGAAAAAACTCGACTCAACCCGTCTAAAAAATAAAATAATTATGCACCATATATTTAAGGATAATTGTAACAATACCCCTCTTTTTATTATTTTTAATTAAGTACTTATTTTATGAAATACAATTAATAATTTTATATTATATCGAGTTAGGTCGGGTCGGAATCAAGTTTAATCTCAAAAGTCGAATCAAGTTATAAGTAAGGTGAAATTACCCTAAACTTAGATCGAATCGAGTTTCAGGTAAAAAATATAAAATTTTCAAACCTGTTGGGTTGACAGAAAACATGACATATACCCATAATTACGTAAGCCACGGATGGGATATGAGCATACCTAAATTGAATTTACTAGATACATACATATATATATTAGTGTCTGAACTGAAATTGGAGTAACAAATAGAATAATTTAACAAAATTTCAATAATTGAATAATATTTAATAATATTTTAATAGTTATATCAAATGAAAACGAAGAAAAAAATTTTAGGTTTTCTTCATGTGAATTTATTAAATTATTTTAAATTAAGTCTAATTTAATAAAATGTATACGTTTTAGAGATTGAGATTGTAATTATATAATATTATATCAACATTTTTGTTAAGTAACGACTAAATCTAATGGAGAAGTATCAAAATAGAAATAAAAACTTATATGTGATATATGATTTTATAAAAATAATAATAATTAAGTGATAAAACAAAGACCCAAAAATAAATGAGATACTAAATAAGTAATATAATCTAAAAATAGAAAAACATAATTTAAGTAAATAATGAATAGAAACTTAAATAAATAATAATTTAAATAAAAAGATTAATTTAAGTGAAACAATAAATAAAAACGTTTTTTGATTAATAAGAACTTAAATAAATAATTTTTTTGGAAGGGAAATAAATAATATTTAAATAAAAAATACGATTTAAGTAAAAGTAGTAAATAGAATTTAAATAAATACTAGTAATTTAAATCAAACTATTGATTAAATAAAAAGATGGGGTTAAAGTAAAAGTAGTAAATAGAATTTGAATAAATACTAGTAATTTAAATCAAACTATTATTTAAATAGAAAGATAGATTTAAGTAAAAGTAGTAAATAGAATTTAAATCAAACAATGCCAACTCTTTCCCCTAACGTTTATATATCTCTCAACGTTCAGTCGGTCATTGTAGTGTTTATATCCTTGGGAGTTCGATTTTGCTCAGCGTAAATTCAATTTCAAAGTGAAATAGAGAAAAACCCTAAAAGGAACACATATTTCGTAGTAAAATTATGAAAGTTTTACACCGAGACGTAGTTCCCAACGGCCCCGGCGTCGTAAAGGTATATACAAAGTTTTTTTTTTTTTGAATTATGAGCTTTTCTTTTTAATGAAATAGTGTTTATTGCAGTTGGTACCGGTAGATTCAGATGATCTCTGGCTTGTTTACAATTTGATAGCTACTGGAGACAGGGTTATGGCTGTAACCTTCAGGTTTTCTTTGCTCCACTTTTTTTATTTTCTGTGTTAAAAAAATTGTTGTGATACATATTTGAATAGAATTTAGCTGCTTTATATTTTTATGGATGTGTTAAATTAGGATTTTATAGGACTTTTTGTAGTATAGTTAGTTTCAATTCTTACTTGTTCGTCACCTTTTTTATTGTTATTATTTTACTCATAAGTCGGTTATTTGTTGATATATATATGTATATCAACTTGTTTTAATCCCAATCAATATTTTTGGGTTCTTGTTAATTCAACATTCTGTGGCTTATAGCAATGCAAGTATAATAGCTGTCCTATAAAACATCGACTTCAAACTCAAAGGTTTTTCTCATATTAGATCATAAGTTTAACTGCAGATGTATTTTTAGTGTGTAAATATGAATAATTTGATGTTTATAAGTTTCTTGATGTCAATCCATATTAGTAATTTGTACATTCTATAATAGGAAAGTTTTAAGGGCGAAATCTGGTGGAAAAAATTCAGAACGTGTTGCCATGAAGTTGGAAATTGAAGTTGAGGTAAGATTATTGATTTTTTTTCCAGTTGTTTGAATTGCCAACAATTTTTAACAGTGTGGCTGATTTGTACTTTTGTGGTTATGATTAAGTTTCAAATCCTCCAAACAGGAAAAAAAATTCTGAAGCTGCTTTTAATTATGAACATTGATACTGATATTAAGTCATATTTCTTTAGGCGATGGATTATGACAAAGAAGGAGCAGTCTTGCGTATAAAGGGGAAGAACATCTTGCAGAATGAATATGTTACGGTAGATGCACCTTAGAATGTTGCCTCTTGTTTAATATTTTTTATTGCTTTTAAATGCATCATTGTCTTGTTGCAGATAGGGGCATTCCATACTCTACAACTTCAGCTTTGTCGACCGTTTGTATTAACAAAGGTAGCTATTCTTTTTGGCATTATTTGTGTATCCTTTCTTGTAAATCATTCTGGTCGATCCTGATTGCAACACTTAATACTGGCTAAATTCCTAGGTTATATTCTCTATGGCCATTCTTTCTTTTATATCCTTCTGAACAACAATCGTCTTTTGGAATTCATGGACCTGATACAGAATGATTTACTTGGAATATTTTAACACATCGCATTAGCTAGTTACTTGAATTGAGTTCCTCAGGGATTTTGGTTTATCTTATTAGTCTTATTGTTGTAAAATATGAATAGTTTTTTCATTTTAGTTTCTCTTTAAAGTATGTCATCTTCTAGCTCTCAAAAATATTTGATACTCCAGCAGAATAATGGAATTTTACTTTCATATCTTAGGAAACATGGGACTCATTGGCATTAGATGTTCTCCATCAGGCCTCTGGTATGTAGTCTGACTTCTCCAATTGTCTGTATAACTTGAGAATGAAAGCATCTGACGTTTATTATCATGCTCAGAGCTGATTCCTTAGTTTAATTTTGCTTGATGACAAATTAATGGTATATTGATTAAGGTTTTTAGAAGTGTTCTAGTATCAAAAAAATAATTTAGCTGATTTAACTTTGCAATTACTGCTTATCATATTCTAGATCCTGGTGCGACTGCTGATCTGGCTGTGGTATTGATGCAAGAAGGGCTAGCAAATATACTGCTTGTTGGTAGAAGGTATGTGAGACCAACTTGAAGAATGAATTTTGTAATCTGTTCTAGAAGGGGATCATTATGATGTTTAGAAATTGACTAGTATTACTGTGGCATGTACAACAGTGTGACAATTACCAGTTCACGGATTGAAGCTTCAATTCCTCGTAAGCATGGACCTGCCATTGTTGGTTATGAGTCGGTATGCATCTCTTTTACTATTATTATTCTTTTATATTTGGAACTAATTTCTGATTTAGAAAGCCATTTACTTTTAAGAGCATGTAATGAGAATTGGGTTCCGTTGTCTACCTTGTGTGCTTATTGATTTCTTTTTTAACATTCTATAGGCTTTGAAGACATTCTTTGAGAATGTTGTACAGGTAAATTATACTTGAACAATGATATCGCTTTTTTTATATGATTTTAAGTGGTTCCTAAGCGGTTGTTTTTGAATCTGTGACAGGCTTTCATCAAACATGTCGATTTCAATGTTATTCGCTGTGCTGTTATTGCTAGTCCTGGTTTCACAAAGGTCAGGGATGAAAACTTTCAACTTGTTTTCTTTTCCAATTGCCTTGCTTATTCAATTACTTCAGTTTCCTTGGTAACTATTGGAAAGAGACGTTTTAAAATATTTATCGTTTCATTTATCTGCTTCAGGACCAGTTTCATCGCCATCTTTTATTGGAGGCAGAAAGAAAACAAGTGAGGCCAATTATTGAGAATAAATCACGAATAATTCTTGTTCAAACAAGCTCTGGATACAAGTATGTTTTCTTGCAGTTAACTATGATAAGTTATTTCATTTTGGAGCTCTCATATGGACATGGATCTTAGTTTAATACCTTAACTATAATGCAGGCATAGTTTGAGGGAAGTATTGGATGCTCCAAGTGTCATGAAGATGATAAAAGACACCAAAGCAGCCGAAGAGGTATGTTGTAGAAATATCTGGCTAAGAGTTTTATTTTTACTCACTGATTGTTCTAACTTTTCATTTATTTTCCATTTTGCAATTTTACCAGGTCCGAACTTTCAGGGATTTCTTCGACATGCTTTCAAATGTGAGGTTCAACCTTGGTGTGTGTGTTCTTCCCACATTAATTTTTGATTATAATTGGTTTTGTTTTATTATATAGGATCCGGCACGTGCATGCTATGGACCGAAACATGTCGGGATTGCCCATGAGCGACTGGCAGTTCAAACGCTCCTTATTACCGATGACCTCTTCAGGTTAGTTTTATCATACGATCAGCTCAATCGGTTATTGGTAGCTTGTTGCTAACATGGGTGAGTGCCATTCAGGAGTTCGGATGTAAAATCAAGGCAAAAGTACGAGGATTTGGTGAAGGAGGTTAAGAAAGCGGGGGGCATTGCTCACATATTTTCGTCCATGCACGTATCAGGGGAAGGTGAGTATTGCATTTGGTGTTTTAGTTTTGATAATAGGTAAACTGCGCATTTAGTACCTAAGCTATCAGTTATGATTTGTTTTAGTATCTAAACTATCAGTTTTGGTCCGTTTTAGTACTTATTAATTTCAATTTTTTTTCAAAACTTAACGTTAAATTTTGAACGGATTACTAAAACGGAAAAAAAATTGAAATTAAATATTGTTTTGAAAAGAATTGAAAATTTAGATACTATAATTGATCAAAACTGATAGTTTATTTACTAAACGTGTAATTTACCCTTTGACAATTATTCTCACTTATTTTTTACATGTATCTATGTATATTTAGAATTGGCACAACTGACTGGTATTGCGGCAATCCTTCGTATCCCTCTTCCGGATCTGGATGACATTGAAATGTAACGCAGCAGCAACATATGTATTGATTATTTTCAATATTTTTAACTGTATCATATAACATTATTTCCTTCATTTTTTTTCAAATATATTTAGGTCTTATTTTAAAATAATATATGTTTTTTTTTTGAAAAATGATATGTCAACAAATTTTAAATATATAAAACATATGTTTATTTGAGGTTATTTTACAAGAGCAATATCCATAACTAATTTTATAGTTATTTGCAGATAGAAGTACTTTACCTATGCACATATTGGTTGTAATTAGAAAGATTTTACGGTGAACGTCGCACTCTAAATCAGATCACTAAAATGATATATTTAAATACACTATTAACTAAATTAAAATAAAATGAGTGACGTCCCAGCTGTTTTAATTTTCTGGTTTGGGTGAGTTAGCTTGCTTATAAGGGCTGCAATTTTCGATGCCTTATTCAGGTCTTGAGAAGAAATTCTGGTGTAGTAATAGGATTATGTTGTTTAAAAAAAAACATTTTTGCAATCAAATCTGTTTGTATTTATTTTTGTTTGATTTTTTAACGTACTTTTAACTTTTTCCTTATATGATTATCACATGATATAGATCAACTAGTCTATTGTGTCAATAATTATAAAACATATTTTAATTATATATTTAATTTATAAATTTTATTATAATTTTAAGAGAAAATAACCTCAGTGACCAAAAATGCCTTATAATATACGATTTTAACCAATTTTTTTTGGATTTGCCAAAATGACCAACAAAATCGCAATGCGAAATAAAAATCGCAACGCGATCTCTAGAATCGCAAATCAGTTCCCAGAATCGCAACGCGATTATGAAGAATCGCAATGCTATAGTACAAATTAGCATTGCGATTTTCCAGAATCGCAACACGAATATGAAAATCGCAACGCGAACATATAAATCGCAACGCGATTCTGACTATCGCAACGAGTATCCGTAAAATCGCAACGCGTATTCGTAAATCGCAACGACAATACGTAAAATCGCAACGCGTATCCGTAAATCGCAACAGGTATCCGTAAATCGCAATGCGAATACATAAATCGCAACGAGAATACGTAAATCGCAATGCGTATCCGTAAATCGCAACGACAATACGTAAAATCGCAACGCGATTTTTAAAGCGGCATTAGAATCACTACGCGTATTTTATTTTCAAATTCCAAACACGAATATTAATTATTGGAACACTGAACCGTCCACAGTATATCCCATAATCGCAACTCATAACCTAAAACCTAAAATCACAACTCAATCCCATCTTCATCTCTCACTCTCTACGGCGAAATCTGTCCCCATATCCGAAGATTTCCGTTCCCATCTCCGGCGAAATCCCTCACAACCATTCACGGTCAGAAATCCCTCACAATCATTCAGTAATGGGGAGATCAACCTCCGAGGGTTAGTTTTTTTAATTATTTTTATTTTGAAATTTTTGCATTATTTTAGGTTTTTCATATTGAAATTGATGATAAGTTTACTGGTAATTTCAATAATAGATTAACCATTTCACTTAGATTTCTTATTAAATTCATTCGATTGCTGCCAATACTGCTAAACTGTTTAGTCTTTAACCCTGTGAAGTTAGTATTTGTCTTTGTTTTGTCTTTTGGTTGAAGTAATGCAATCCATTAAAGTTTCAATTTGCAGAAGAATAATAGTTTCTAAACTTAAAATCGCAACATGAAAATGAAAATCGCAACACGAAAATGACTACCGCAACGAGAGAAATGAAAATCGCAACGAGAGGAATCGCAACGCGAAACCAAAATCGCATTGCGATTTTCATTTCGCGTTGCGATTCTCTCGTTGCGATTTTAATTTCGCGTTGCGATTCTCTCGTTGCGATAGTCATTTCCGCGTTGCGATAGTCATTCTCTCGTTGCGATTTTCATTTCAACCAAAAGATAAAACAGTGTTGCAAATTTTAGTTTCAAGAATAAACTACTACTCTTTATGTTTATTGTTTTTGGTATATCTTCACAGTGTAGTTTTTGGTATATCTAACTTGGTATGTTTATTGTTTTTGTAGAAATTTTTTTCGGCTTCATTGACATTAAGGAATAAAGTTAGCCTAGCCACTACAATTGCTTCGAAGCTTTCACCTGCACAAAGAAAATTGTTTGAGGAAACCTGATTCGGGCCATGGCTGAGAGTACAGCATTCGGGTGGAGATGCTAATTTGACCCATTTGTGGCTTCAGACCATGACTAGCGATCTACCCGACAGTATACAACGTGGTAAGGAAGAGATATGGTTTCATTTTCCACCGGCGTATACTTGTTTTGGGCGGAAGGAGTTCTGCTTAATCACTGGTCTACGATTCGGACACGATGATGTAGGCCGGTACACTCGTCATATCACCCGCCCATCATGGTTATCCTGGGTTTTTCCTAATGAGTCAATAGAGAAGCTGAACTTACACGTCGACGACCTGAAGAAATTGTTTAATAAGAAAGATGGTTTTACTCAGATGAATGACGTCGATGTTGTCCGATTATGAACTTCTAGTACTTTTTTATGCCGGCTTTTTAGGCAGAGAGGCCAGACAACCTATTCCTCAAGAGCTAATATTATTGGTACAGGACCTAAATGCATGGAATCTGTTTCCGTGGGGTTCGTATATATGGAAAGCTACCTGGACTAAGTTGTTGTCTGCCTTTGATGACCGCAAAAGTTTGCGTGGCGATGGGTCGAAATACACTTTGTCAGGCTTTGTTTGGGCCTTTAAGGTAAGAATTTCTATATAATGTTTTCAAAATTTATAATTAATTATTTAACAATTACTAATGTTTGTTATTATATTGTTTGTAGATTTGGATATTCGAGGCTTTCCCCAGCATGCGGACATATGCATTAAAAACTTCAAATGATATTCCTAGGGCTATTTCCTAGAAGAGGAAACGTCTGTTGGATTGGGAAGACTTAATACCATATGCGACAATAAATAATGTAAGTTAACACAAATACTATCATATATAAACAAGTTTTTATATTTTTAGGAGGCCAACACTCCATTACAGAGACTGATACCCACGGAGGCTGAGCTTGCCACTGATTGGTGGCAAGCTAGTCAGCGTTTTTTTGATGGCACGAATGATGAGCAGCCTCCACTTCCTCCACTTCGAGAGCCATCACCTCACCCAGAGCCATCACCTGATCGACCCGACTATTCACCTCTACAACGAGAGTCATCACCTATCCCGTCACATCATCGAGCCTCTTCTCCACCATCACCTCATGATAGGCGACCGGCAAAGATGCCACGACTTCTATCTCCCTGTTCTCTACCTCCACCTCCACGGGATGACTCAAGGGAGTTACGTGATAAGGTCAATGTCTTGCGTGAGGAGATCGGTACTCTACGATATAACGATGGTGCATGGCGTAAGAAGGTGTCTACTTTACGTGGTGAGGTTGCCGCTCTACGTGAGATGGTAGTATCGTTGCAGAATGAGGTTCATACTCTACGCAACGAGGTAAGTTTAAGATTTTCCATATTTAACTTGATGATAAATTTACTCGTAATTTCACTTAGATTAACCATTTCACTTAGATTGCTTAGTAAATTTATTCGGTTGCTGCCAATTCTGCTAAACTGTTTATTCTTTAACACTGTGAAGTTAGTATTTGTCTTTTGTTTTGTCTTTTGGTTGAAGTAAATTTATTCGGTTGCTGCCAATTCTGCTAAACTGTGTATTCTTTAACATTGTGAAGTTAGTATTTGTCTTTGTTTTGTCTTTTGGTTGAAAGTAAATTTGTTCGATTGCTGCCAATTCTGCTAAACTGTGTATTCTTTAACACTGTGAAGTTAGTATTTGTCTTTGTTTTGTCTTTTGGTTGAAAGTAAATTTGTTCGGTTGCTGCCAATTCTGCTAAACTGTGTATTCTTTAATACTCTGAAGTTAGTATTTGTATTTGTTTTGTCTTTTGGTTGAAGTAATGCAATCCATTCAAGTTTCAATTTGCAGAAGAAGAAATAGTTTACTTTCGCAACACAAAACTTAAAATCGCAACGTGAAAAATGACTATCGCAACGCGAAATGAATCGCAACGAGAGAATCGCAACGCGAAATGAAAATCGCAACGCGAAACCAAAATCGCAACGCGAAACTATAATCGCGTTGCGATTTTCATTTCGCATTGCGATTCTCTCGTTGCGATTTTCTTTTCGCGTTGCGATTTACATTTCGCCTTGCGATAGTCATTTTTCACGTTGCGATTTTAAGTTCCAAAAACTATTCTTCTTCTGCAAATTGAAACTTGAATGAATTGCATTACTTCAACCAATAGACAAAGACAAATACTAACTTGACAGTGTTGCAAGTTTGAAACATATTTGTCTTTGTTATCTGATGCATTTTGTGAACTATGATAGAATAATGACTTGGGTGAATAAAATGCAAGTTTGAAACATATTTCTCTTTGTTTTCACTGTTTAAATATCATGTCTGTTTATTTACTGATTTTTGTATTTAATTATTTAGCGGCCCGATAAGGTGGAAGCTTTACGTCGGGTTTTTCTTGCACGACGGAGTTCACGCATCAGACGGCGTGCACGTGCTATTAAGTCTCTGTACAACCCAATAGTGTGAAGACACCGCAAGAAGAAGCCCGACTCACCTGTCATCCCTCAAGAGTCCACTCCTATCGTTGAAGAGGCCCCTATCATTCCTCAAGAGTCCCCTCCCACCGTTCAAGAGGCCACTGTCATCGTTGAAGAAGTCCCTCCCACCATTCAAGAGCCCGATTCACATGGCGTCATATGTAAGATTCTTGAGAAACCCTCTGACGTGCCGGACATTATGGATGAGAGTTGGCTCTCGTATGAGTTACCGGCCAGTACCATTCCGGTATCTGAAGTGGAGAGGAGACAACTACCGGACACAATTCTGGATAACACCCTTTGGGCTAAGACCGCAGTTGATTTTTATCTACATGAGCGGAGCCAGGGGTGTTTCACTGACATATGCAAGCTCAAAGATGATATCTATTTGTTGCTTGATCGGTCTTGGTGGGGCGTATTATTAGGGGTCGAAGACAATGGCTATTTCGATGGAGGGGTAAGTCTTATATTTTTCTTATATTTCAATTTGATTTTTTTTAAATTTATGTAAGTCACTAATATGTGTCTTTTTTTGTAAAAAAGCATATCGATGCGTGGGTGTCACGTCTTCTAATAATTAGGAAACTTAAGAAAAATAAAAGAAATACACGATATACAATTATGCCGACGTCTTTTAACGCCGTTCACTTGAAGAATCAACGAGATGAATCATTTGTGTTGGGCAATGGACAAGCTAAACTTTATTCTGCATGGTGGGAGGTCGATAAGGTTAGTATTTATTTTAGATTGAGTTTAAAGGTATTCATAAATAAGTGCGCAAATGAATGAATTATTACTTATGATTGCAGGTGTTTATCCCTGTTTTGGAACGTAAACATTGACTTCTCGTCGAGCTTCAGCTCCCATCCCTTAAGGCAATAGTATATGAAAGCATGATAAATTACATATTATTGGTTGATTTAAGAGATATTATTAAGGGATGGAGCTCTCATTTGGCTAAATTCTTGGATGCGATAAATTATTGGACTCGTTCTGGAAACAAGAAGCCAAAGAAGCTCAATATTACAGTTAGTAGAGATGAGACCGCACCACAACAAACGGAAGGAGCCAGAGGGGATTGTGGTCCTCTCGTATGCTTGGCGTTGGAGCATTTGATCACAGGAAGTATAAAGTATCTACCTCCCACCGATAGAGATAGAGCTGCAGTATGCTTGTGGTTTCGGCATTATATGGCTAGATCGATATATACGAGACGCTGCCTACCTGCATCCGCGATATAAAAATGTCCATAAACAATTGGTAAGTTTATAGGCTTTTGGTTTGAAAATGTTTGGTTAAGTACCTAGAATTCAATAATTTGCTGTTTGTAGGTTTTATATATGTAGAAAGTGTTGTTTGAGCAAATGTTTGGTTTCTGCAGGTTAATCTCAGAAGTGAGCTACGTGAAAATGATGTATGGTTGCAAAAGTTGATTCAATAGTAGATGAGGAAATAAGAATTATTGCTTATTTTTTGATTGTTTAATTAATTTGTAAAAGATGATTTGTAAAAGTTGATTTGTTTAATTGATGTGAATATAATTCTTATTTGTGCTTGTTTAATTGATTGAAATGTAATGGTTGATTTTGTTGATTTCAATATGCATTATGTTGAAGGCAAAAATGAATATCGCAATGCGAAATGAAAATCGCAACGAGAGAATCGCAATACGAAATGAAAATCGCAATGACAAAATCGCAACGTGAAACTAAAATCGCAACGCGAAACTAAATTCGCGTTGCGATTTTCATTTTGCTTTGCGTTTCTCTCGTTGCGATTTTCATTTCGCATTGCGATAGTCATTTCTGCGTTGCGATATTCATATTCGCGTTGCGATTTTCACGCTGCGATTTTCATTTAGCATTGCGATTCTCTCGTTGCGATTTTCATTTCGTATTGCGATAGACATTAAGATGATTGCGAACATCATTTCCGTGTTGCGATAGTCAAATGAATGCCTAATAAGTGATAACAACTGAACAGATCATAGCAATTTTCAAACTCAAGTTACTAATACATGCCTAACTGAAAATGTTAAAAGTTCACACATAAAATCCACATAATACAACGTTTGCATTTAAAAATCACCTAAGTTAACAGTCCCAAAAGGTGAAGCCGGTTGTGATTGGGATTTTAAAGATGATTACGATTTTGATTGCCTTTTGCTTGACACCATATGAGCTTTGGATTTTGATGAGGATCCATATATTGGTAGAGGAAAAGATGATTGTGATGGCACTGGTGATCCACATGACAACCTTGTATGACCACTTTCCTTGCACCGACTACATGTCGATCTCTTCTTCTCTTCACCCTTGGACGGTATATGATCGTGACTTTTTGGTCGGCCAGGTAGCCTTCTGTCCATGGATGGTGGCAAAACTGTTTGTAAGTCATCTGGTATGTCCCACTCAGAAGGATGTGGAATAGGGTAGACAATCTCGCCATAAGTCTGTCGATATACTTCTGTAGTGTAGCAATCCATAGCGTATGCGCTTGAATCATCTTGGTTTAGATGAAGAGAAACTTTTATAACATGGCCACACGGATAACCAGATGTTTGCCATTTCATACAACTACACGTCTTTGCATTTAGATCGATAAGCCCATTTAAGTTATTATCCAGTACTTCAAACAAAGTGTTTGAACATGGTTCAACTCTCCATGACGTTGACTTCACAACACGTTTTGTTATCTTTTTTTCTGTCCATGGTGTAACACGATGTTCCAATGTTCCTGTAAATTTAAATAAATAATACTTAGTAAAATATATGATAAGTTACGAATTTAAAGAAATAATACCTGCATGGTTTCTTTTCTTGTAGTGCCACTGTTGAATAGACGCTCGAAAAAACTCCATTAACATAGTAATGGGTAATTTCCGGGAATGACGACTTAGAGCGTTGATTGATTCTTCACTATTAGACGTCATGAAACCATATCTTGCTCCAAGTTGATGTAGTCTTGACCATCTTTCAAACCCGACATCTTCTAGTGTTTGAGCACACTGAGGCAAAACACGTCTTAAACAGTTTATATGCTTATTAAAATCCACTTCCCGATAAGCTTTTACAGCCTTCCAGTATGTCCATTTGTGATTTTTTATACCAGCAGACCTTGATTTTAAATTTCTATACAAATGAACACCACAAAGTCCATGAAAAGCATCTGGGAAACACCTTCTAACAGCGTTGTCAATTGAGTTTTCCCTATCGGATATGATTGTCAGATTGCTAATAGGACCTATGCAATCCCTAAGATGCCCCATAAACCATGTCCATGAATCAGAGGTTTCAGATTTGCCAACCCCGTAAGCTATTGGCAGTATCCCATTGTTAGCATCCATGGCTACTGCTAATAAGTTTACTCCAAGGTATCGACCTTTTAAATGTGCTCCATCAACTATAATAACTGGGCATATGCAATTAATAAACGAATGAATCTACAAAATCATATACACAAGAAATATAATCATTTAAATGTGAAATGCATGTAACTAACAAAAATGAGAACAAAATTATATTGATTTACTAACCGCAGAACCAATGGCGATAAACAGCAACTCAAAGAATCCATCTCTATCTGTTTTGATATGAGTTACCGACCCAGGATTTTTCAACTTTAAATTGTGACAATAAGCCGGCAGTTGGGCAAACGATGCTTCTGGCGACCCCCTCAACAATTCCAAGGCATAACATTTAGCTCTCCAAGCTTGAGAATATGAGATACTAATCTTGAACCGAGCATTCATGTCAGTCATAATTTCATGTCCCCGATATACCCTACCATTCAAAAACATTAACTCAGCCAGAAAACCACCCAACACCTTTTTGTTTGCCCGTCTATGGTGAGGAAGAACTTGGGTTCTTGAACATGTATGTTTATAAATAAAAGTCCTAACTTGAAATATTTCGCAATCTTTTATCCTCTTTGCAATCATACGCCACATACAGTTTTTGTCACTCATACACCTTGTTTCGAAACGATCTTTGCATAATTTGTTAACTTTTAGTTGATAGCCATCTTCCACACATTTCGTATACAAAGCTATCTTTAAGTCTTCCTTTGTATCAAAACAATCATCTTTTTTGATACGAATAATTTTTGTGTAACAATCAACTGCTATCTTTACCAACTCTTCTTCCGGTATCTAAAGTAATTCTGGCATATTCCAGTTATACTCCCGTGGCATTTTCTTCGGGGACTTTTCTTTGGGGATTTCTTCTTCTTCAGTGTTATATGAATTACAGAATGGATGTTCAACATGTTCATTTACAGTCGTAACTTCCTCCTCATTATCATCAACAACATCTTCCTCGGCAACGGCTGTTTCATCATCAAAATTCGGGTATTGACCAATATCAAAATCATTACACGCAGGGTCTGTTTCTTCTTCTGAAAAATCATCAAATTCCGAGTATTGACCAAGATCAAAGTCCGGGTATTGACCAAGATCAAATTTCGAATACTGACTAGTACTCACAATTTTTTCTGTTGGCTCATCATCGTCTAACTGGTCAATACGAAAACCAGAATTTGGTGCTGAAAGTTGATTGGGATTTGGATTAGGGAAAGGTTGTGGGTTTTGAGATTGTGTTTGGTATTGGAAATATGGTGAAACAATATTTGCTTGGTGATGAAATTGTGGTGGAACCATTAAATTTTGAGCACCATAAACTGGGGTTGAAAACTTAGTTGATTACTATCCGCTACTGACCCAACTTCACTACTTCTAGGTTTAACAACATACAATGTAACATCATCACTTGAAACACTAATGTAAGCAATGAATCGTTCAACATCTTCATTGTCGGTTAACAAATAAACTTTACCATTTCTCTGATAAGATAGCCTAAATCCACTTAGGGGCTCTAAATTCAATTTATTTGCAACACGTAACATTAGAGTTTCATAAGTTAACTTTTTTAATGACAGTTTTAGTTGAAGATTCATGGGTAAAGGCATATATTGTAAAACACCATGGACATTCTCCCATGACCCTCCAAAACACAAATCTATCCAAATATGATCAACATTAGATGATTTCATTATTGTAAATTAATTTACTAAACAAACGAGCTGCGAAACTAAAACCTGTTGTCGGATGGGGAAGGATGTCGTTGGATATAGGAACGGATGTCGCCGGAGAGAGTGATAGATGGAGATGGAATGAGTTGCGATTTAGGGATTTAGGTTATGAGTTGCTGCTGCTGCGTAGTTATATACCCAAAACATTTGTGTTGCGAAATTAAAACCTGTTGCGAATTCAGAAACCGAGTTGCGAATTTGAAATTCAGTATTGCGATAGTCAGAATCTCGTTGCGATTTACTAAATCGCAACGCGATTACGTAAATCGCAACGCAAATTGCGATTTACGTATTCGCATTGCGATTTACGGATACGCGTTTCGATTTTACGTATTGTCGTTGCGATTTACGAATACGCGTTGCGATTTTACGGATACTCGTTGCGATTCTGGAAAATCGCAATGCTAATTTGTACTATCGCATTGCGATTCTTCATAATCGCGTTGCGATTCTGGGAACTGATTTGCGATTCTGGAGATCGCGTTGCGATTTTTATTTCGCATTGCGATTTTGTTGGTCATTTTGGCAAATCCAAAAAAAAGTTGGTTAAAATCGTATATTATAAGGCATTTTTGGTCTCTAAGGTTATTTTCTCTAATTTTAAATATTTTATAATTTTAATAAAATTAATTACTCTGTTTGCATAAAAAATAGTATAGAGATCTTGACATATTTAAATTATCAATTTAATGTTCGGTCTAATATATTATTATTCCATTAAATTATATTATTATTACGGGAAAAAGTAGAGTATTCTGGCTAATTCTCAACCGTAATACACAAAATTGAAATATCCGGTTGTTCTTTCTTGAATTCGCACGTTGTCTCGTGGCCACCGATATATATATATATATATATATATATAGGGTAAACTGTTTGGACGGATGATCATCTAGTTAAAGGGTTGATGTTGATGCTTGATATAATTATTATTTTTAAAATTTTATAAATATAATCATTTAATTATTTAATTGATTTTAATAAAATTAATATTTGACAAAAGTGTGGACATGATAATTAATAAAATTACTATAACTATATGTTTAGTTCTCAGTACTTATATATTCTATTAGTTTAGTCTTAATTTTAATTTGAAAAGAATTAATCATCCATTTACGAGGTGTTAAATATCAACTAATTATAATGACATATTTCACGACATGTATCATCTCTTGATTGAATAATTTTTTAATTAATTTAAATATTTAATTTTATTAATTTTTTAAATTGATAAAATTTGACGTGGGACTTTAACTTGAAATGAAAGCATTTGAATTACCGATTTACAACATTATATGCATATCTTTAATATCTGTAAATAACAGAAATAAATCACTAAAACAAATTTAATATATATATATATATATATATATATATATATATATACTTTAGATCATCAAAGATTTAAAAATAAAAATAAATTTATTTTTCTTATTTTTAAATTAAATTATTTTTTCTTTTTTCCTCAATTATTTTTAAATGATTATATAGGAATTACATCATATAATTATATGAAAAAAATTATTTAGAAAATCCAAATTCAATTAAGTAAATTAAAGCATTGTGAACTTCTTTTCCTGGAGAAGAAATATTGAAAGTATCTGGGAATAAGCATCGATACGATTCTCATTTCCCCAACTGTAAGCAATCTCGCTCAAAAACTCAATCCCTCCCTTTCTAATAAGAAAGAAAATTTACTCGGGATAGAAGTTTTGTATAAATGTACCTTCATGCTATTAAATAGTTTGATTTAAATTTTTTTGTTCTAAGAGGTGGAATAGAATAATCGGTTGAAGCGTAATGATTATACGCCTATAATGCATTGTATGTCCCATAATGAGTTCCATTCTTCTACTATTTCTCGGGGTCTATGACTATTCATAGTTATTACCTTGACACCAAAGAAAAGTTCGACCCAATACTTCATTTCTATCCTAGTTGATAATGATTCGACATTAGAAGTATATTGATTTTTCACCACTAACCGGATACTTTTGTCTGTAACTACTACATATTGATTCCATCCATATCCTTAGGAGTTGAGTCTCAATAAGAGTGATAGTTCTTATTGTTCATATGTTATGTTATGAATATACCATACCAATTCCTTAAGTATAAATGATGGGATTCCATTTATACAAAGTCAGCCAAACTTGACTAGTGATAGAAGCACAAAGCAAGAGAGAGCTCTATGAGCATATCAAAGGGAATAATTTTTCGGACAAGCTTTGCTAATCCGTGGACCAAGGGATGTAGGCCAAGGAAAACTGGAAATCAAATTTTTGGTGGGCCTGATTGTTCATGTCAGTAGGTGAACGAAGTTAATCTCGAATAGCATAGCATTTTTAGTGTAATATCCCAAATTTTGGTTAGTGACCAAAATGTAAATTTTGAAAGTTGATTAGCCAAAGTACAAACTTTGGAAAAATTTAAGGACTATAATGGTAATTTTAAAAGTTGCAATCCGGCTTCCTAAATGAATAGTTTACCTCAAGAATGACGTTTCCGTGGAAATTAGATTTTTCGTATGGATTTTGTATAAAAAGCTATAAAGCGATAAAGTTTGAGAAAAATTCGGTAAATCAGATAGAATAGAAATTTTGTGAAAAATTGAAGGATGGTAAATTAGACTTAAAAATATTATTTCCATATTTTAAAATAATGGAAAATAATATAAACCATTGAATTTGAGGATTTAATCCCATGTTAAATTTGGACTTTTGGATTAAAGTGGCAAGTTAGCAGTTTTTGGAAAGTTGCATGGATAAAGTGGTAAAGTGTGAAATAGTTTATTCGTCTTTGACTTTTGGAAGTTAATAAGGTTGAGGTGTCTTGGTTTGATTGTAAATATGAAGTTTCATTAAGGCTAAATTGGTCATTTCCCAATTAAATGAATTTAATATTCATCTAAGCTTAAATTAAAGGTAAATTAGCATGAAATTAATCTAAAATTTCATGCCATCTTGTTCACCTTTATTCTCCAAGTCGTGAACCCCTCCAAAGGTAAGAAAAAATTTGTTTTCAATTTTTGAGCAATTGTCTTTGGATTTTGGGTTATGTCGTGAAATAGAAAATAGTTCTACGCGAGAAACGTTATCTTTTGGTATCATTTATGCTTGCTAATCTTGCTTAATTTCAAAGATCCCAAATTCTAGGGTTTATTTTCATAATCGGGTTTATGGAATTGATGATGAGTATTGATGTTTTTGATGTTGTAGATTCATTTTCATGTTTGCTTGATGATTAAAACATGTTTAATCCTCTTAGAAATGTTTCCTTAAGATTCGACCATACTATAAAGTTGGGGAGCTTTTTGTTTTGATGAAATTTTTTAAGGCTTTGATTGTAGAGATTATATAAGGTTGGATGGAGGTTGATTTCATGCTTGAATCGAATAAAAAACAAGCAAAACCATGAAAACCCTAGTTTTGGAACTTTAAAGTATTCGACCATAGCTTAAATGGATGAGAAAAAAATATGGAAAGTTATGTAAGGACTGGAAATGATGTAGGAAGTATTATACAAGCCTTAAAAATTTTTGGAACCATTTGGTAATTTTTTAAAATTTAGGGGTACCAAATTGGCAATTTTGGAAAAATGGTAGGTTATTGTGTAATTGTTTAATAGTTGATGTAATATGCTAGAAATTTCTGTTTTGGAATTTAAATGAGTGTTAGGATGTAAAATTGTATCATTATGGAAGTTTGTAAAGTTTAGTGAATTATTGCAATATTCGAATAGTTTGGGGTGTTCGTATATAATTATGCCTTTGTAAATGTTTTTGGGTGGTAATTATTTCAATTCTAGAATTTTTTCTATTTAAAATTTAAGTGTTGAAGTATTTTGGTAGTGAATAATTTTAAAGTATGAATATGGATTTTGTTTTGGAAATGTATTTATGTTAAAACAATACTAACATATATATCGATATCAATTTGAAATTTTGTAAATATCGTGATTGTTTTTGTGATTGAAGCAAATCGAGTATAAAAAGGATTATGTGTGGAGCATAGTAAGGCCAATCTTTTGAAATACATAAAGTGTCAAGGTAAGTGCAATGCATGCATGATATAGTACATAGATGTTTTATACATCATCAAGAAGACTTGCAGTGAGTCTACCTTGTTTGTATCAGCATGATATTATGTAATTTACCATAAAATTGACATGACCTTGATATGTCAAAGTGTGAAATTATAAAGCATTGATCACTAATAAATATGATATTTTGCCATTAATGTTATTTCGGGTATGAACTTCCCTAATGTTAATTATATGGATATACGATGCCATGGATGAAATAAATTATACTATATGCCCAAGTAAATCGTTGAAAGACACAATATAGTTGAAATGCCATAGAGTATAGCAGCTGCAGGTTAAGATTATCACTACTGTGTAAGGACCCTAAGTGCAGGTGGTGGGCACGACCTTATATGTCATATCTGAATTAGCACTAGATCGTAAGCTTAGTGCAAGTTTAGCACTACGTTGTATATATTTGACTCGAATACTCAGGGTCTTCATAGGTTTACATTTGGGCTATGGTAATTGGAATAAATGATTATAATGATATTATTATCATGTGATTATGGTAAAATAATGGGCATGCAAGTAAGGTGATCTTATTGCATTGGAAAAAGACATTTAATTTTATGCATGAGTTGTATTGCACTATTTATTATTTTAATTTTCTTACTAAGTATATACTTAGCGTGTGATGATTTTCATGCGTAGGTAAAGACCAGGAGTAAGAGTAAGGAGTACTGAGTAACACCAAACATCGAGGAGTATATTACAATATCAGTAAGACATAATTTTATGTGATTTTGACTTAGTTAGTGACATGTATTTATGAATGTCCTAGTTGCTTTGTTGAACTATTTTGGAACTGGTTTGTAATGGCATAATATATTTAAAACTCGTAAAATAAGATGATACAAGTTTTGAAAAAATCAAAAGATATTTAAAATCTAGAATTTAAGACTCATCCACAGTCCGAATATTTAAAACCAATAGCTCTGATATCACCAAGTGTAACCACTTAGACATGGCCTAGACATTATGCCCAAATCTAGGCGGTTATATATCTTATTCAAAAATTTCTTTACATATTTAAAACAACTTTAAAATCCATATAACAATATAATATGAAATTATTCATAAGAAAGGTTCATACGATAAACATATATATATATATTCATATATCATAAAACTGTGTAAAACATATATATAACAAAATACCGATAATACATATATATCGAGACGGTAGCAAAAACAAGTGTAACCAAAGTATAACAAAAAAAGACATATAGAGATATACAATGGTAAAAAAATAAGAGTAGTTGTTCCTCTTGATGCCAAGTTGCTATCCTACGGTATGTTATTATCTGAAAGTGTTTAAATTTACAGAATGAGCTAAAAGGCTCAGTGCGCTCCTTATAGTGTATAAAAACATACATATAAAAATACTTCAGTAAAAAAGTAGTTTATCAAACATGTTTTAAAAGTATGACCACTGCCCCCATCCAATCACCAGAATGTATAGGTTCCCCAAAACCATACACCTACCTGTACACCATGTAAGGCCTTATACATATAGCATAAGAACATGCGATAAGAATTTACCCTGAGCACAAAGTAGAGAAGCATGCAGTAAGGACTTACCCTTAGCATAGAGTAGAGAAGCCTGCAGTAATGTCTTACAAGTCATATAATAGGCCTGATTTACTTCCTCCAATAATAACCCCAATGAGAGTAATAAACGTATATGTATTATAGTGAAAATTGTAGTTTAATCTAGTAAAAAATAAAAATACTCCAGACTCATAAATCAAATACAGAAAATACATAATTCAAATATCATATTAGAAATGTTTAGTAAATCCAATATCAGATAAATAGTATTCAGAAAATCAAGTATCTTGTCATAAAAATATTCAGTATTATCATAAATCTAAAACATTTCAGATGAATACTTTAAAACAACAATGTAACAACATCAGGAAACACACATGTACCAATCAGAGTATTTTGATAAAAAAGCCTACTACTGAGTCTGTTGATCACGATTAGCGACAGCGCTAGATCCTACAAATCGAAAAATCCATATTAAAATCCTAATAATAATAATAATAATAATAATAATCTCTATTTAAACAATTTATATATACCTACGAGTAACTCTCGAGGAACACGGATCGTGTGATTATGACAGACGAGAAGCACTGTATATAATTGACCCTCAGTCGGGTGAAACATGAATACCTTCATAAAAATATATTGTCGAATCAATTCCATAATCAAATCTCAAATAAATAAGCAAAAATGCTAAAAATAATAAGCATTTTCATATTAATAGGCTTGATTCGGGGATTTTGGGTCAGAATTTGGCAAAACGGATCGTAGAAGCAGACTCAAGATGTCGAAAAATGCCAAGATGGAGGTTTTCGATAAAAAAATTAACATTGGTTAACGTTCAATGGCTGGTCAACGATCAATAGTCAATGATGGACAGGTTCGGTTCAAGTCGGATTGAATCAGGTCAGACACAGGTCGGGTCAGTCCAAATTCAAACAACCCACAAGGCGGTGGGATTTCCCAATGCGCAATGGCAGCGCGTGTGGGCATGTCCATGGCCTACAGGTGTTGAAAACAATTCCTATGTACATTTTAAAGGGTTTTAAGACACTTACCAAGCTTAGTTCACTGCAGCGAACGGTTGAGATCTCAATTTTGAAACGTCAGAAACTTAATCTTCCCCACATCCTCTTACGCCGGCGGTAATGAAGACAAAATGTACATCGGTAGACTCAGGACGATGCAAGGAACACAATGGTGCGGGAGGTGTCGAAAACGGAGCAACGGTCATGGACAAAATGTCTATAAAAGGTTTTATTATATGAGAGAAAAGGTTGAAAATAGAGAGAAAAGGTTGAAAAGAGAGAGAAAAAGAGGGTTGAAACTTTCTAGAAATAGAAAGTTTATAATTTTTGGGGTTTTAAACCCACACTTATGAAAAATGGTATAATTATAATATAGGTCCTCCAGTTTTAGTACTTTTTGAATTTAGATCTGAATTTAATCAAAATTTCATTTTGGTCCCAAAATTTAATTAAAATTTCAATTTAGTCCTCGAAAAAATTTTAAGAAAATTTTAAGACCTAATTTGGGATGTGACAATAATATTATGTCATATCATTATTTTGTTAACTCAACGGTCAAATGTAGCAGTGAAACATTAAAGTATAAATAAAACATAATATTAGTTATATTTTTTTATAAAAAAAAATAATTAAGTGATCAAGCAAAGACACGTGACTAAATGATATATCAAATAAGTAATTTATTCTATAAATAAAAATATAATTAATTGAAATAATGAGTAGAACCTTAAATAAATAATAATTTAATTGAAATAGTGAATATAACATTAAATAAGTAATGAGTTTAATAAGCTACATCAACTATTCCACCCCCAATTTCTCAATAATGTTAATATATAATTTGTGTGAGGTTAGGATAAGGACAAGATCTGAATTTGACGGGTACTGACCCGATTTGATCCTATTAGATCGGATTTAAAAAAAATCAGGTTCAGGTTAGGTTAGATCGGGTTTATTAGAGGATAAGTTTCCGTCGGGTCAAGTTTAGGTTTATAGTGAAAAAACTCGACTCAACCCGTCTAAAAAATAAAATAATTATGCACCATATATTTAAAGATAATTGTAACAATACCCCTCTTTTTATTATTTTTAATTAAGTACTTATTTTATGAAATACAATTAATAATTTTATATTATATCGAGTTAGGTCGGGTCGGAATCAAGTTTAATCTCAAAAGTCGAATCAAGTTATAAGTAAGGTGAAATTACCCTAAACTTAGATCGAATCGAGTTTCAGGTAAAAAATATAAAATTTTCAAACCTGTTGGGTTGACAGAATACATGACATATACCCATAATTACGTAAGCCACGGATGGGATATGAGCATACCTAAATTGAATTTACTAGATACATACATATATATATTAGTGTCTGAACTGAAATTGGAGTAACAAATAGAATAATTTAACAAAATTTCAATAATTGAATAATATTTAATAATATTTTAATAGTTATATCAAATGAAAACGAAGAAAAAAATTTTAGGTTTTCTTCATGTGAATTTATTAAATTATTTTAAATTAAGTCTAATTTAATAAAATGTATACGTTTTAGAGATTGAGATTGTAATTATATAATATTATATCAACATTTTTGTTAAGTAACGACTAAATCTAATGGAGAAGTATCAAAATAGAAATAAAAACTTATATGTGATATATGATTTTATAAAAATAATAATAATTAAGTGATAAAACAAAGACCCAAAAATAAATGAGATACTAAATAAGTAATATAATCTAAAAATAGAAAAACATAATTAAGTAAATAATGAATAGAAACTTAAATAAATAATAATTTAAATAAAAAGATTAATTTAAGTGAAACAATAAATAAAAACGTTTTTTGATTAATAAGAACTTAAATAAATAATTTTTTTTGGAAGGGAAATAAATAATATTTAAATAAAAAATACGATTTAAGTAAAAGTAGTAAATAGAATTTAAATAAATACTAGTAATTTAAATCAAACTATTGATTAAATAAAAGATGGGGTTAAAGTAAAGTAGTAAATAGAATTTGAATAAATACTAGTAATTTAAATCAAACTATTATTTAAATAGAAAGATAGGATTTAAGTAAAAGTAGTAAATAGAATTTAAATCAAACAATGCCAACTCTTTCCCCTAACGTTTATATCTCTCAACGTTCAGTCGGTCATTGTAGTGTTTATATCCTTGGGAGTTCGATTTTGCTCAGCGTAAATTCAATTTCAAAGTGAAATAGAGAAAAACCCTAAAAGGAACACATATTTCGTAGTAAAATTATGAAAGTTTTACACCGAGACGTAGTTCCCAACGGCCCCGGCGTCGTAAAGGTATATACAAAGTTTTTTTTTTTTTGAATTATGAGCTTTTCTTTTTAATGAAATAGTGTTTATTGCAGTTGGTACCGGTAGATTCAGATGATCTCTGGCTTGTTTACAATTTGATAGCTACTGGAGACAGGGTTATGGCTGTAACCTTCAGGTTTTCTTTGCTCCACTTTTTTTATTTTCTCTGTTAAAAAAAATTGTTGTGATACATATTTGAATAGAATTTAGCTGCTTTATATTTTTATGGATGTGTTAAATTAGGATTTTATAGGACTTTTTGTAGTATAGTTAGTTTCAATTCTTACTTGTTCGTCACCTTTTTTATTGTTATTATTTTACTCATAAGTCGGTTATTTGTTGATATATATATATGTATATCAACTTGTTTTAATCCCAATCAATATTTTTGGGTTCTTGTTAATTCAACATTCTGTGGCTTATAGCAATGCAAGTATAATAGCTGTCCTATAAAACATCGACTTCAAACTCAAAGGTTTTTCTCATATTAGATCATAAGTTTAACTGCAGATGTATTTTTAGTGTCTAAATATGAATAATTTGATGTTTATAAGTTTCTTGATGTCAATCCATATTAGTAATTTGTACATTCTATAATAGGAAAGTTTTAAGGGCGAAATCTGGTGGAAAAAATTCAGAACGTGTTGCCATGAAGTTGGAAATTGAAGTTGAGGTAAGATTATTGATTTTTTTTCCAGTTGTTTGAATTGCCAACAATTTTTAACAGTGTGGCTGATTTGTACTTTTGTGGTTATGATTAAGTTTCAAATCCTCCAAACAGGAAAAAAAATTCTGAAGCTGCTTTTAATTATGAACATTGATACTGATATTAAGTCATATTTCTTTAGGCGATGGATTATGACAAAGAAGGAGCAGTCTTGCGTATAAAGGGGAAGAACATCTTGCAGAATGAATATGTTACGGTAGATGCACCTTAGAATGTTGCCTCTTGTTTAATATTTTTATTGCTTTTAAATGCATCATTGTCTTGTTGCAGATAGGGGCATTCCATACTCTACAACTTCAGCTTTGTCGACCGTTGTATTAACAAAGGTAGCTATTCTTTTTGGCATTATTTGTGTATCCTTTCTTGTAAATCATTCTGGTCGATCCTGATTGCAACACTTAATACTGGCTAAATTCCTAGGTTATATTCTCTATGGCCATTCTTTCTTTTATATCCTTCTGAACAACAATCGTCTTTTGGAATTCATGGACCTGATACAGAATGATTTACTTGGAATATTTTAACACATCGCATTAGCTAGTTACTTGAATTGTGTTCCTCAGGGATTTTGGTTTATCTTATTAGTCTTATTGTTGTAAAATATGAATAGTTTTTTCATTTTAGTTTCTCTTTAAAGTATGTCATCTTCTAGCTCTCAAAAATATTTGATACTCCAGCAGAATAATGGAATTTTACTTTCATATCTTAGGAAACATGGGACTCATTGGCATTAGATGTTCTCCATCAGGCCTCTGGTATGTAGTCTGACTTCTCCAATTGTCTGTATAACTTGAGAATGAAAACATCTGACGTTTATTATCATGCTCAGAGCTGATTCCTTAGTTTAATTTTGCTTGATGACAAATTAATGGTATATTGATTAAGGTTTTTAGAAGTGTTCTAGTATCAAAAAAATAATTTAGCTGATTTAACTTTGCAATTACTGCTTATCATATTCTAGATCCTGGTGCGACTGCTGATCTGGCTGTGGTATTGATGCAAGAAGGGCTAGCAAATATACTGCTTGTTGGTAGAAGGTATGTGAGACCAACTTGAAGAATGAATTTTGTAATCTGTTCTAGAAGGGGATCGTTATGATGTTTAGAAATTGACTAGTATTACTGTGGCATGTACAACAGTGTGACAATTACCAGTTCACGGATTGAAGCTTCAATTCCTCGTAAGCATGGACCTGCCATTGTTGGTTATGAGTCGGTATGCATCTCTTTTACTATTATTATTCTTTTATATTTGGAACTAATTTCTGATTTAGAAAGCCATTTACTTTTAAGAGCATGTAATGAGAATTGGGTTCCGTTGTCTACCTTGTGTGCTTATTGATTTCTTTTTTAACATTCTATAGGCTTTGAAGACATTCTTTGAGAATGTTGTACAGGTAAATTATACTTGAACAATGATATCGCTTTTTTATATGATTTTAAGTGGTTCCTAAGCGGTTGTTTTTGAATCTGTGACAGGCTTTCATCAAACATGTCGATTTCAATGTTATTCGCTGTGCTGTTATTGCTAGTCCTGGTTTCACAAAGGTCAGGGATGAAAACTTTCAACTTGTTTTCTTTTCCAATTGCCTTGCTTATTCAATTACTTCAGTTTCCTTGGTAACTATTGGAAAGAGACGTTTTAAAATATTTATCGTTTCATTTATCTGCTTCAGGACCAGTTTCATCGCCATCTTTTATTGGAGGCAGAAAGAAAACAAGTGAGGCCAATTATTGAGAATAAATCACGAATAATTCTTGTTCAAACAAGCTCTGGATACAAGTATGTTTTCTTGCAGTTAACTATGATAAGTTATTTCATTTTGGAGCTCTCATATGGACATGGATCTTAGTTTAATACCTTAACTATAATGCAGGCATAGTTTGAGGGAAGTATTGGATGCTCCAAGTGTCATGAAGATGATAAAAGACACCAAAGCAGCCGAAGAGGTATGTTGTAGAAATATCTGGCTAAGAGTTTTATTTTTACTCACTGATTGTTCTAACTTTTCATTTATTTTCCATTTTGCAATTTTACCAGGTCCGAACTTTCAGGGATTTCTTCGACATGCTTTCAAATGTGAGGTTCAACCTTGGTGTGTGTGTTTCTTCCCACATTAATTTTGATTATAATTGGTTTTGTTTTATTATATAGGATCCGGCACGTGCATGCTATGGACCGAAACATGTCGGGATTGCCCATGAGCGACTGGCAGTTCAAACGCTCCTTATTACCGATGACCTCTTCAGGTTAGTTTTATCATACGATCAGCTCAATCGGTTATTGGTAGTTTGTTGCTAACATGGGTGAGTGCCATTCAGGAGTTCGGATGTAAAAACAAGGCAAAAGTACGAGGATTTGGTGAAGGAGGTTAAGAAAGCGGGGGGCATTGCTCACATATTTTCGTCCATGCACGTATCAGGGGAAGGTGAGTATTGCATTTGGTGTTTTAGTTTTGATAATAGGTAAACTGCGCATTTAGTACCCAAGCTATCAGTTATGATTTGTTTTAGTATCTAAACTATCAGTTTTGGTCCGTTTTAGTACTTATTAATTTCAACTTTTTTTCAAAACTTAACGTTAAATTTTGAACGGATTACTAAAACGGAAAAAAATTGAATTTAAGTATTGTTTTGAAAAGAATTGAAAATTTAGATACTAGAATTGATCAAAACTGATAGTTTATTTACTAAACGTGTAATTTACCCTTTGACAATTATTCTCACTTACTTTTTACATGTATCTATGTATATTTAGAATTGGCACAACTGACTGGTATTGCGGCAATCCTTCGTATCCCTCTTCCGGATCTGGATGACATTGAAATGTAACGCAGCAGCAACATATGTATTGATTATTTTCAATATTTTTAACTGTATCATATAACATTATTTCCTTCATTTTTTTTCAAATTTATTTAGGTCTTATTTTAAAATAATATATGTTTTTTTTTTGAAAAATGATATGTCAACAAATTTTAAATATATAAAACATATGTTTATTTGAGGTTATTTTACAAGAGCAATATCCATAACTAATTTTATAGTTATTTGCATATAGAAGTACTTTACCTATGCACATATTGGTTGTAATTAGAAAGATTTTACGGTGAACGTCGCACTCTAAATCATATCACTAAAATGATATATTTAAATACACTATTAACTAAATTAAAATAAAATGAGTGACGTCCCAGCTGTTTTAATTTTCTGGTTTGGGTGAGTTAGCTTGCTTATAAGGGCTGCAATTTTCGATGCCTTATTCAGGTCTTGAGAAGAAATTCTGGTGTAGTAATAGGATTATGTTGTTTAAAAAAAAACATTTTTGCAATCAAATCTGTTTGCATTTATTTTTGTTTGATTTTTTAACGTACTTTTTCCTTATATGATTATCACATGATATAGATCAACTAGTCTATTGTGTCAATAATTATAAAACATATTTTAATTATATATTTAATTTATAAATTTTATTATAATTTTAAGAGAAAATAACCTCAGTGACCAAAAATGCCTTATAATATACGATTTTAACCAATTTTTTTTGGATTTGCCAAAATGACCAACAAAATCGCAATGCGAAATAAAAATCGCAACGCGATCTCTAGAATCGCAAATCAGTTCCCAGAATCGCAACGCGATTATGAAGAATCGCAATGCGATAGTACAAATTAGCGTTGCGATTTTCCAGAATCGCAACGCGAATATGAAAATCGCAACGCGAACATATAAATCGCAACGCGATTCTGACTATCGCAACGAGTATCCGTAAAATCGCAACGCGTATCCGTAAATCGCAACGAGAATACGTAAATCGCAATGCGTATCCGTAAATCGCAACGACAATACGTAAAATCGCAACGCGATTTTTAAAGCGCCATTAGAATCGCTACGCGTATTTTATTTTCAAATTCCAAACACGAATATTAATTATCGGAACCCTGAACCATCCACAGTATATCCCGTAATCGCAACTCATAACCTAAAACCTAAAATCACAACTCAGTCCCATCTCCATCTCTCACTCTCTACGGCGAAATCCGTCCCCATCTCCGAAGATTTCCGTTTCCATCTCCGGCGAAATCCCTCACAACCATTTACGGTCAAAAATCCCTCACAATCATTCAGAAATGGAAAATCAACCTCCGAGGGTTAGTTTTTTTAATTATTTTTATTTTGAAAATTTTGCATTATTTTAGGTTTTTCATATTGAAATTGATGATTGGTTTACTGGTAATTTCAATAATAGATTAACCATTTCACTTAGATTTCTTATTAAATTCATTCGATTGCTGCCAATACTGCTAAACTGTTTAGTCTTTAACCCTGTGAAGTTAGTATTTGTCTTTGTTTTGTCTTTTGGTTGAAGTAATGCAATCCATTAAAGTTTCAATTTGCAGAAGAATAATAGTTTCTAAACTTAAAATCGCAACATGAAAATGAAAATCGCAACACGAAAATGACTACCGCAACGAGAGAAATGAAAATCGCAACGCGAAACCAAAATCGCATTGCGATTTTCATTTCGCGTTGCGATTCTCTCATTGCGATTTTAATTTCGCGTTGCGATTTTCATTTTGCGTTGCGATAGTCATTTCCGCGTTGCGATAGTCATTCTCTCGTTGCGATTTTCATTTCAACCAAAAGATAAAACAGTGTTGCAAATTTTAGTTTCAAGAATAAACTACTACTCTTTATGTTTATTGTTTTTGGTATATCTTCACAGTGTAGTTTTTGGTATATCTAACTTGGTATGTTTATTGTTTTTGTAGAAAATTTTTTCAGCTTCATTGACATTAAGGAATAAAGTTAGCCTAGCCACTACAATTGCTTCGAAGCTTTCACCTGCACAAAGAAAATTGTTTGAGGAAACCTGCTTCGGGCCATGGCTGAGAGTACAGCATCCGGGTGGAGATGCTAATTTGACCCATTTGTGGCTTCAGACCATGACTAGCGATCTACCCGACAGTATACAACGTGGTGAGGAAGAGATATGGTTTCATTTTCCACCGGCGTATACTTGTTTTGGGCGGAAGGAGTTCTGCTTAATCACTGGTCTACGATTCGGACACGATGATGTAGGCCGGTACACTCGTCATATCACCCGCCCGTCATGGTTATCCCGGGTTTTTCCTAATGAGTCAATAGAGAAGTCGAACTTACACGTCGACGACCTGAAGAAATTGTTTAATAAGAAAGATGGTTTTACTCGGATGAATGACGTCGATGTTGTCCGATTATGCCTTCTAGTACTTTTGTATGCCGGCTTTTTAGGCAGAGAGGCCAGACAACCTATTCCTCAAGAGCTAATATTATTGGTAGAGGACCTAAATGCATGGAATCTGTTTCCGTGGGGTTCATATATATGGAAAGCTACCTGGACTAAGTTGTTATCTGCATTTGATGACCGCAAAAGTTTGCATGGCGATGGGTCGAAATACACTTTGTCAGGCTTTGTTTGGGCCTTTAAGGTAAGCATTTCTATATAATGTTTTCAAAATTTATAATTAATTATTTAACAATTACTAATGTTTGTTATTATATTGTTTGTAGATTTGGATATTCGAGGCTTTCCCCAGCATGCGGACATATGCATTAAAAACTTCAAATGATATTCCTAGGGCTATTTCCTAGAAGAGGAAACGTCTGTTGGATTGGGAAGACTTAATACCATATGCGACAATAAATAATGTAAGTTAACACAAATACTATCATATATAAACAAGTTATTAATAATAGACGTTTAACTTTGTTTGAGTTTTTATATTTTTAGGAGGCCAACACTCCATTACAGAGACTGATACCCATGGAGGCTGAGCTTGCCACTGATTGGTGGCAAGCTAGTCAGCGTTTTTTTGATGGCACGAATGATGAGCAGCCTCCACTTCCTCCACTTCGAGAGCCATCACCTCACCCAGAGCCATCACCTGATCGACCCGACTATTCACCTCTACAACGAGAGCCATCACCTATCCCGTCACATCATCGAGCCTCTTCTCCACCATCACCTCATGATAGGCGACCGACAAAGATGCCACGACTTATATCTCCCTATTCTCCACCTCTACCTCCACGGGATGACTCAAGGGAGTTACGTGATGAGGTCAATGTCTTGCGTGAGGAGATCGGTACTCTATGATATAACGATGGTGCATGGCGTGTGGAGGTGTCTACTTTACGTGGTGAGGTTGCCGCTCTACGTGAGATGGTAGTATCATTACAGAATGAGGTTCATACTCTACGCAACGAGGTAAGTTTAAGATTTTCTATATTTAACTTGATGATAAATTTACTCGTAATTTCACTTAGATAACCATTTCACTTAGATTGCTTAGTAAATTTATTCGGTTGCTGCCAATTCTGCTAAACTGTTTATTCTTTAACACTGTGAAGTTAGTATTTGTCTTTTGTTTTGTCTTTTGGTTGAAGTAAATTTATTCGGTTGCTGCCAATTCTGCTAAACTGTGTATTCTTTAACATTGTGAAGTTAGTATTTGTCTTTGTTTTGTCTTTTGGTTGAAAGTAAATTTGTTCGATTGCTGCCAATTCTGCTAAACTGTGTATTCTTTAACACTGTGAAGTTAGTATTTGTCTTTGTTTTGTCTTTTGGTTGAAAGTAAATTTGTTCGGTTGCTGCCAATTCTGCTAAACTGTGTATTCTTTAATACTCTGAACTTAGTATTTGTATTTGTTTTGTCTTTTGGTTGAAGTAATGCAATCCATTCAAGTTTCAATTTGCAGAAGAAGAAATAGTTTACTTTCGCAACACGAAACTTAAAATCGCAATGTGAAAAATGACTATCGCAACGCGAAATGAATCGAAACGAGAGAATCGCAACGCGAAATGAAAATCTCAACGAGAGAATCGCAACGCGAAATGAAAATCGCAACGACAAAATCGCAACGCGAAACCAAAATCGCAACGTGAAACTATAATCGCGTTGTTATTTTCATTTCGCATTGCGATTCTCTCGTTGCGATTTTCTTTTCGCGTTGCGATTTTCATTTCGCCTTGCGATAGTCATTTTTCACGTTGCGATTTTAAGTTCCAGAAACTATTCTTCTTCTGCAAATTGAAACTTGAATGAATTGCATTACTTCAACCAATAGACAAAGACAAATACTAACTTGACAGTGTTGCAAGTTTGAAACATATTTGTCTTTGTTATCTGATGCATTTTGTGAACTATAATAGAATAATGACTTGGGTGAATAAAATGCAAGTTTGAAACATATTTGTCTTTGTTTTCACTGTTTAAATATCATGTCTATTTATTTACTGATTTTTGTATTTAATTATTTAGCGGCCCGATAAGGTGGATGCTTTACGTCGGGTTTTTCTTGCACGACGGAGTTTACGCATCAGACGGCGTGCACGTGCTATTAAGTCTCTGTGCGAAAACACCGCAAGAAGAAGCCCAACTTGCCTGTCATCCCTCAAGAGTCCACTCCTATCGTTGAAGAGGCCCCTATCATTCCTCAAGAGTCCCCTCCCACCGTTCAAGAGGCCACTGTCATCGTTGAAGAGGTCCCTCCCACCATTCAAGAGCCCGATTCACATGGCGTCATATGTAAGATTCTTGACAAACCCTCTGACGTGCCGGACATGATGGATGAGAGTTGGCTCTCGTATGAGTTACCGGCCAGTACCATTCCGGTATCTGAAGTGGAGAGGAGACAACTACCGGACACAATTCTGGATAACACCCTTTGGGCTAAGACCGCAGTTGATTTTTATCTACATGAGCGGAGCCAGGGGTGTTTCACTGACATATGCAAGCTCAACGATGATATCTATTTGTTGCTTGATCGGTCTTGGTGGGGCGTATTATTAGGGGTCGAAGACAATGGCTATTTCGATGGAGGGGTAAATCTTATATTTTTCTTATATTTAATTTGATTTTTTTTAAATTTATGTAAGTCACTAATATATGTCTTTTTTTGTAAAACAGCATATCGATGTGTGGTGTCACGTCTTCTAATAATTAGAAACTTAAGAAAAATAAAAGAAATACACGATATACAATTATGCCGACGTCTTTTAACGCCGTTCACTTGAAGAATCAACGAGATGAATCATTTGTGTTGGGCAATGGACAAGCTAAACTTTATTCTGCATGGTGGGAGGTCGATAAGGTTAGTATTTATTTTAGATTGAGTTTAAAGGTATTCATAAATAAGTGCGCAAATGAATGAATTATTACTTATGATTGCAGGTGTTTATCCCTGTTTTGGAACGTAAACATTGGCTTCTCGTCGAGCTTCAGCTCCCATCCCTTAAGGCAATAGTAAATGACAGCATGATAAATTACATATCATTGGTTGATTTAAGACATATTATTAAGGGATGGAGCTCTCATTTGGCTAAATTCTTGGATGCGATAAATTATTGGACTCGTTCTGGAAAAAAGAAGCCAAAGAAGCTTAATATTACAGTTAGCAGAGACGACACCGCACCACAACAAACGGAAGGAGCCAGAGGGGATTGTGGTCCTCTCGTATGCTTGGCGTTGGAGCGTTTGATCACAGGAAGTATAAAGTATCTACCTCCCACCGATAGAGATAGAGATGTAGTATGCTTGTGGTTTCGGCATTATATGGCTAGATCGATATATACGAGACCCTGCCTACCTGCATCCGCGTTATAAAAATGTCCATAAACAATTGGTAAGTTTATAGGCTTTTGGTTTGAAAATGTTTAGTTAAGTACCTAGAATTCAATAATTTGTTGTTTGTAGGTTTTAGATGTGTAGAAAGTGTTGTTTGAGCAAATGTTTGGTTTCTGCAGGTTAATCTCAGAAGTGAGCTGCGTGAAAATGATGTATGGCTGCAAAAGTTGATTCAATAGTAGATGAGGAAATAAGAATTATTTCTTATTTTTTGATTGTTTAATTGATTTGTAAAAGATGATTTGTAAAAGTTGATTTGTTTAATTGATGTGAATATAATTCTTATTTGTGCTTGTTTAATTGATTGAAATGTAATGGTTGATTTTGTTGATTTCAATCTGCATTATGTTGAAGGCAAAAATGACTATCGCAATGCGAAATGAAAATCATAACGAGAGAATCGCAATGCGAAATGAAAATCGCAACGTGAAACTAAAATCGCAACGCGAAACTAAATTCGCGTTGCGATTTTCATTTCACTTTGCGATTCTCTCGTTGTGATTTTCATTTCGCATTGCGATAGTCATTTCCGCGTTGCGATATTCATATTCGCGTTGCGATTTTCACGCTGCGATTTTCATTTCGCATTGCAATTCTCTCGTTGCGATTTTTATTTCGCATTGCGATAGACATTAAGATGATTGCGAACGTCATTTCCGTGTTGCGATAGTCAAATGAATGCCTAATAAGTGATAACAACTGAACAGATCATAGCAATTTTCAAACTCAAGTTACTAATACATGCCTAACTGAAAATGTTAAAAGTTCACACATAAAATACACATAATACAACGTTTGCATTTAAAAATCACCTAAGTTAACAGTCCCAAAAGGTGAAGCCGGTTGTGATTGGGATTTTAAAGATTATTGCGATTTTGATTGCCTTTTGCTTGACACCATATGAGCTTTGGATTTTGATGAGGATCCATATTTTGGTAGAGGAAAAGATGATTGTGATGGCACTGGTGATCCACATGTCAACCTTGTATGACCACTTTCCTTGCACCGACTACATGTCGATCTCTTCTTCTCTTCACCCTTAGACGGTATACGATCGTGACTTTTTGGTCGGCCAGGTAGCCTTCTGTCCATGGCTGGTGGCAAAACTGTTTGTAAGTCATCTAGTATGTCCCACTCAGAAGGATGTGGAATAGGGTAGACAATCTCGCCATAAGTCTGTCGATATACTTCTGTAGTGTAGCAATCCATAGCGTATGCGATTGAATCATCTTGGTTTAGATGAAGAGAAACTTTTATAACATGGCCACACGGATAACCAGATGTTTGCCATTTCATACAACTACACGTCTTTGCATTTAGATCGACAAGCCCATTTAAGTTATTATCTAGTACTTCAAACAAAGTGTTTGAACATGGTTCAACTCTCCATGATGTTGACTTCACAACACGTTTTGTTATCTTTTTTTCTGTCCATGGTGTAACACGATGTTCCAATGTTCCTGTAAATTTAAATAAATAATACTTAGTAAAATATATGATAAGTTACGAATTTAAAGAAATAATACCTGCATGGTTTCTTTTCTTGTAGTACCACTGTTGAATAGAGGCTCGAAAAAACTCCATTACCATAGTAATGGGTAATTTCCGGGAATGACGACTTAGAGCGTTGATTGATTCTTCACTATTAGACGTCATGAAACCATATCTTGCTCCAAGTTGATGTAGTCTTGACCATCTTTCAATCCCGACATCTTCTAGTGTTTGAGCACACTGAGGCAAAACACGTCTTAAACAGTTTATATGCTTATTAAAATCCACTTCCCGATAAGCTTTTACAGCCTTCCAGTATGTCCATTTATGATTTTTTATACCAGGAGACCTTGATTTTAGATTTCTATACAAATGAACACCACAAAGTCCATGAAAAGCATCTGGGAAACACCTTCTAACAGCGTTGTCAATTGAGTTTGCCCTATCGGATATGATTGTCAGATTGCTAATAGGACCTATACAATCCCTAAGATGCCCCATAAACCATGTCCATGAATCAGAGGTTTCAGATTTGCCAACCCCGTAAGCTATTGGCAGTATCCCATTGTTAGCATCCATGGCTACTGCTAATAAGTTTACTCCAAGGTATCGACCTTTTAAATGTGCTCCGTCAACTATAATAACTGGGCGCATGCAATTAATAAACGAACGAATCTACAAAATCATATACACAAGAATATAATCATTTAAATGTGAAATGCATGTAACTAACAAAAATGAGTCAACAAAATTATATTGATTTACTAACCGCAGTACCAATGGCGATAAACAGCAACTCAAAGCGTCCATCTCTATCTATTTTAATATGAGTTACCGACCCAGGATTTTTCAACTTTAAATTGTGACAATAAGCCGGCAGTTGGGCAAACGATGCTTCTGGCGACCCCCTCAACAATTCCAAGGCATAACATTTAGCTCTCCAAGCTTGAGAATATGAGATACTAATCTTGAACCGAGCATTCATGTCAGTCATAATTTCATGTCCCCGATATACCCTACCATTCAAAAACATTAACTCAGCCAGAAAACCACCCAACACCTTTTTGTTTGACTATCTATGGTGAGGAAAAACTTGGGTTCTTGAACATGTATGTTTATCAATAAAAGTCCTAACTTGAAATATTTCGCAATCTTTTATCCTCTTTGCACTCATACGCCACATACAGTTTTTGTCACTCATACACCTTGTTTCGAAACGATCTTTGCTTGATTTGTTAACTTTTAGTTGATAGCCATCTTCCACACATTTCGTATACAAAGCTATCTTCAAGTCTTCCTTTGTATCAAAACAATCATCTTTCTTGATACGAATAATTTTTGTGTAACAATCAACTGCTATCTTTACCAACTCTTCTTCCGGTATCTGAAGTAATTCTGGTATATTCCAGTTATACTCCCGTGGCATTTTCTTCGGGGACTTTTCTTTGGGGATTTCTTCTTCTTCTTTTTCTTCTTCAGTGTTATATGAATTACATAATGGATGTTCAACATGTTCATTTACAGTCGTAACTTCCTCCTCATTATCATCAACAACATCTTCCTCGGCAACGGCTGTTTCATCATCAAAATTCGGGTATTGACCAATATCAAAATCATTACACGCAGGGTCTGTTTCTTCTTCTGAAAAATCATCAAAATCCGAGTATTGACCAAGATCAAAGTCCGGGTATTGACCAAGATCAAATTTCGAATACTGACTAGTACTCACAATTTTTTCTGTTGGCTCATCATCGTCTAACTGGTCAATACGAAAACCAGAATTTGGTGCTGAAAGTTGATTGGGATTTGGATTAGGGAAAGGTTGTGGGTTTTGAGATTGTGTTTGGTATTGGAAATGTGGTGAAACAATATTTGCTTGGTGATGAAATTGTGGTGGAACCATTAAATTTTGAGCACCATAAACTGGGGTTGAAAACTTAGTTGATTACTATCCGCTACTGACCCAACTTCACTACTTCTAGGTTTAACAACATACAATGTAACATCATCACTTGAAACACTAATGTAAGCAATGAATCGTTCAACATCTTCATTGTCGGTTAACAAATAAACTTTACCATTTCTCTGATAAGATAGCCTAAATCCACTTAGGGGCTCTAAATTCAATTTATTTGCAACACGTAACATTAGAGTTTCATAAGTTAACTTTTTTAATGACAGTTTTAGTTGAAGATTCATGGGTAAAGGCATATATTGTAAAACACCATGAACATTCTCCCATGACCCTCCAAAACACAAATCTATCCAAACATGATCAACATTAGATGATTTCATTATTGTAAATTAATTTACTAAACAAACGAGCTGCGAAACTAAAACCTGTTACCGGATGGGGAAGGATGTCCTTGGATATAGGAACGGATGTCGCCGGAGAGAGTGATAGATGGAGATGGAATGAGTTGCGATTTAGGGATTTAGGTTATGAGTTGCTGCTGCTGCGTAGTTATATACCCAAAACATTTGTGTTGCGAAATTAAAACCTGTTGCGAATTCAGAAATCGAGTTGCAAATTTGAAATTCATTATTGCGATAGTCAGAATCTCGTTGCGATTTACTAAATCGCAACGCGATTACGTAAATCGCAACGCGAATACGTATTCGCATTGCGATTTACGTATTCGCATTGTGATTTACGGATACGCGTTGCGATTTACGGATACGCGTTTCGATTTTACGTATTGTCGTTGCGATTTACGAATACACGTTGCGATTTTACGAATACTCGTTGCGATAGTCAGAATCGCGTTGCGATTTATATGTTCGCGTTGTGATTCTGGAAAATCGCAATGCTAATTTGTACTATCGCATTGCGATTCTTCATAATCGCGTTGCGATTCTGGGAACTGATTTGCGATTCTGGAGATCGCGTTGCGATTTTTATTTCGCATTGCGATTTTGTTGGTCATTTTGGCAAATCCAAAAAAAGTTGGTTAAAATCGTATATTATAAGGCATTTTTGGTCACTGAGGTTATTTTCTCTAATTTTAAATATTTTATAATTTTAATAAAATTAATTACTCTGTTTGCATAAAAAATAGTATAGAGATCTTGACATATTTAAATTATCAATTTAATGTTCGGTCTAATATATTATTATTCCATTAAATTATATTATTATTACGGGAAAAAGTAGAGTATTCTGGCTAATTCTCAACCGTAATACACAAAATTGAAATATCCGGTTGTTCTTTCTTGAATTCGCACGTTGTCTCGTGGCCACCGATATATATATAGGGTAAACTGTTTGGACGGATGATCATCTAGTTAAAGGGTTGATGTTGATGCTTGATATAATTATTATTTTTAAAATTTTATTAATATAATCATTTAATTATTTAATTGATTTTAATAAAATTAATATTTGACAAAAGTGTGGACATGATAATTAATAAAATTACTATAACTATATGTTTAGTTCTCAGTACTTATATATTCTATTAGTTTAGTCTTAATTTTAATTTGAAAAGAATTAATCATCCATTTACGAGGTGTTAAATATCAACTAATTATAATGACATATTTCACGACATGTATCATATCTTGATTGAAGAATTTTTAAATTAATTTAAATATTTAATTTAATTAATTTTTTAAATTGATAAAATTTGACGTGGGACTTTAACTTGAAATGAAAGCATTTGAATTACCGATTTACAACATTATATGCATATCTTTAATATCTGTAAATAACAGAAATAAATCACTAAAACAAATTTAATATATATATATATATATTAAACTTTAGATCATCAAAGATTTAATAATAAAAATAAATTTATTTTTCTTATTTTTAAATTAAATTATTTTTTTCTTTTTTCCTCAATTATTTTTAAATGATTATATAGGAATTACATCATATAATTATATGAAAAAAATTA
The DNA here is from genome assembly GCF_006381635.1 of Hibiscus syriacus. Classification (NCBI taxonomy): domain Eukaryota; kingdom Viridiplantae; phylum Streptophyta; class Magnoliopsida; order Malvales; family Malvaceae; genus Hibiscus; species Hibiscus syriacus. The sequence goes on from NW_024063297.1 coordinate 161,617, forward strand.
TTTAGAAAATCCAAATTCAATTAAGTAAATTAAAGCATTGTGAACTTCTTTTCCTGGAGAAGAAATATTGAAAGTATCTGGGAATAAGCATCGATACGATTCTCATTTCCCCAACTGTAAGCAATCTCGCTCAAAAACTCAATCCCTCCCTTTCTAATAAGAAAGAAAATTTACTCGGGATAGAAGTTTTGTATAAATGTACCTTCATGCTATTAAATAGTTTGATTTAAATATTTTTGTTCTAAGAGGTGGAATAGAATAACCGGTTGAAGCGTAATGATTATACGCCTATAATGCATTGTATGTCCCATAATGAGTTCCATTCTTCTACTATTTCTCGGGGTCTATGACTATTCATAGTTATTACCTTGACACCAAAGAAAAGTTCGACCCAATACTTCATTTCTATCCTAGTTGATAATGATTCGACATTAGAAGTATATTGATTTTTCACCACTAACCGGATACTTTTGTCTGTAACTACTACATATTGATTCCATCCATATCCTTAGGAGTTGAGTCTCAATAAGAGTGATAGTTCTTATTGTTCATATGTTATGATATGAATATACCATACCAATTCCTTAAGTATAAATGATGGGATTCCATTTATACAAAGTCAGCCAAACTTGACTAGAGATAGAAGCACAAAGCAAGAGAGAGCTCTATGAGCATATCAAAGGGAATAATTTTTCGGACAAGCTTTGCTAATCCGTGGACCAAGGGATGTAGCTACGCCAAGGAAAACTGGAAATCAAATTTTTGGTGGGCCTGATTGTTCATGTCAGTAGGTGAACGAAGTTAATCTCGAATAGCATAGCATTTTCAGTGTAATATCCCAAATTTTGGTTAGTGACCAAAATGTAAATTTTGAAAGTTGATTAGCCAAAGTACAAACTTTGGAAAAATTTAAGGACTATAATGGTAATTTTAAAAGTTGCAATCCGGCTTCCTAAATGAATAGTTTACCTCAAGAATGACGTTTCCGTGGAAATTAGATTTTTCGTATGGATTTTGTATTAAAAGCTATAAAGCGATAAAGTTTGAGAAAAATTCGGTAAATCAGATAGAATAGAAATTTTGTGAAAAATTGAAGGATGGTAAATTAGACTTAAAAATATTATTTCCATATTTTAAAATAAAGGAAAATAATATAAACCATTGAATTTGAGGATTTAATCCCATGTTAAATTTGGACTTTTGGATTAAAGTGGCAAGTTAGCAGTTTTTGGAAAGTTGCATGGATAAAGTGGTAAAGTGTGAAATAGTTTATTCGTCTTTGACTTTTGGAAGATAATAAGGTTGAGGTGTCTTGGTTTGATTGTAAATATGAAGTTTCATTAAGGCTAAATTGGTCATTTCCCAATTAAATGAATTTAATATTCATCTAAGCTTAAATTAAAGGTAAATTAACATGAAATTAATCTAAAATTTCATGTCATCTTGTTCACCTTTCTTCTCCAAGTCGTGAACCCCTCCAAAGGTAAGAAAAATTTGTTTTCAATTTTTGAGCAATTGTCTTTGGATTTTGGGTTATGTCGTGAAATAGAAAATAGTTCTACGCGAGAAACGTTATCTTTTGGTATCATTTATGCTTGCTAATCTTGCTTAATTTCAAAGATCCCAAATTCTAGGGTTTATTTTCATAATCGGGTTTATGGAATTGATGATGAGTATTGATGTTTTTGATGTTGTAGATTCATTTTCATGTTTGCTTGATGATTAAAACATGTTTAATCCTCTTAGAAATGTTTCCTTAAGATTCGACCATACTATAAAGTTGGGGAGCTTTTTGTTTTGATGAAATTTTTTAAGGCTTTGATTGTAGAGATTATATAAGGTTGGATGGAGGTTGATTTCATGCTTGAATCGAATAAAAAACAAGCAAAACCATGAAAACCCTAGTTTTGGAACTTTAAAGTATTCGACCATAGCTTAAATGGATGAGAAAAAAATATGGAAAGTTATGTAAGGACTGGAAATGATGTAGGAAGTATTATACAAGCCTTAAAAAATTTTGGAACCATTTGGTAATTTTTTAAAATTTAGGGGTACCAAATTGGCAATTTTGGAAAAATGGTAGGTTATTGTGTAATTGTTTAATAGTTGATGTAATATGCTAGAAATTTCTGTTTTGGAATTTAAATGAGTGTTAGGATGTAAAATTGTATCATTATGGAAGTTTGTAAAGTTTAGTGAATTATATGCAATATTCGAATAGTTTGGGGTGTTCGTATATAATTATGCCTTTGTAAATGTACTTGGGTGGTAATTATTTCAATTCTAGAATTTTTTCTATTTAAAATTTAAGTGGTAAAATGGTGGGTGATCATTTTATATAATTTGGAAAAGTTGGTGCCAATATTAAAAAGAATTAATAAGTGTTGAAGTATTTTGGTAGTGAATAATTTTAAAGTATGAATATGGATTTTGTTTTGGAAATGTATTTATGTTAAAACAATACTAACATATGTATCGATATCAATTTGAAATTTTGTAAATATCGTGATTGTTTTTGTGATTGAAGCAAATCGAGTATAAAAAGGATTATGTGTGGAGCATAGTAAGGCCAATCTTTTGAAATACATAAAGTGTCAAGGTAAGTGCAATGCATGCATGATATAGTACATAGATGTTTTATACATCATCAAGAAGACTTGCAGTGAGTCTACCTTGTTTGTATCAGCATGATATTATGTAATTTACCATAAAATTGACATGACCTTGATATGTCAAAGTGTGAAATTATAAAGCATTGATCACTAATAAATATGATATTTTGCCATTAATGTTATTTCGGGTATGAACTTCCCTAATGTTAATTATATGGATATACGATGCCATGGATGAAATAAATTATACTATATGCCCAAGTAAATCGTTGAAAGACACAATATAGTTGGCATGCCATAGAGTATAGCAGCTGCAGGTTAAGATTATCACTACTGTGTAAGGACCCTAAGTGCAGGTGGTGGGCACGACCTTATATGTCATATCCGAATTAGCACTAGAGCGTAAGCTTAGTGCAAGTTTAGCACTACGTTGTATATATTTGACTCGAATACTCAGGGTCTTCATAGGTTTACATTTGGGCTATGGTAATTGGAATAAATGATTATAATGATATTATTATCATGTGATTATGGTAAAATAATGGGCATGCAAGTATGGTGATCTTATTGCATTGGAAAAAGACATTTAATTTTATGCATGAGTTGTATTGCACTATTTATTATTTTAATTGTCTTACTAAGTATATACTTAGCGTGTGATGATTTTCATGCGTAGGTAAATACCAGGAGTAAGAGTAAGGAGTATTGAGTAACACCAAACATCGAGGAGTATATTACAATATCAGTAAGACATAATTTTATGTGATTTTGACTTAGTTAGTGACATGTACTTATGAATGTCCTAGTTGCTTTGTTGAACTATTTTGGAACTGGTTTGTAATGGCATACCTAAACTGTTTTACTCTATTTCACTATAGATAGTATTAATCAACATTATTATTATTATAAAGAGATGTATTTTATGTTAATACATGTTTTAAATATTAAGCGACAATTTTATGTAATTTAATATTTTATAATAATAATAATATTTTGGAGAAATTAGTTTTAATCACCTTTGATTTGGAAAATATTTTAAGAAATTCATGTGACATGTATAACCTGTATTGGTATAAGTATATAGGTCGTAGGTGTTATATTTATTGGTATCAGAGCTACATGTTTAGCCGTTTCTGGACATTGAATGATTCTATATTAAGTTAAGAATATATACATGGCACTAGAATGTCAAAAGTTTATTGATATTTGTATATATGCTATGATGCTTATTATTGAGTAAAATTACTCCTTACTAATGTTAGATGATTTTGACTATGTTCAGATGTAAGATCATCAAGAATCTAGTAGGACATTTAAATGTCATGCACAAAGTGGGAGTAATGAGGTGAATCAGAATCCACCTAATGCTCAGCCTAATGTAGAGTCGTCTAATATGAATTAGCACGATATGCCTTTGCAAGATCGAGGACTATTCCTTCAAGCATTGGACAAAATAATCAATTGCAGAACCCCTATGTCATTTTCGAAAGAAAATAAAGAAAATGAGAGAACATGAATTTTGAGGCGATACAGACGCTGATTTGATGGCTGTCAATTACTGGATGAATGATATTAAGAACATGTTGAACATGATTTGATGTAAGGTACTCTAACCTTAAATTGATTGTGGATCTAGAAAGGAAGCAAAATAACTTGCATAAGTGAATGGCTCAAATAGATGGCTTGGTAGTTGATGTAAAGGTGAAATAGAGGGCTATTTAGTTATGAGATTGGTAGCGGAAGTATAATGATATGGCTATGGTATAAATGTTGGTGATGATAGTATCTTAGAAAGACCAAGGAAGAACTAGTGCTACAATGAGAAAAGACCCATCCTTACAAATCTCTCTAAGGGATGGTAAAAAAGGACTTGGACCAACTATCTATAAAGAGATAAGAACCACAAGAATCAATGGAATAGAGGTTGACGCCACAATTAAGAACTTACTTGATAAGTCGATAAAAGTCACAAGAACTTGAAAAAAGAGAATAATCTCACTTTAATTAATAAAAAATGTTTGTTTACAAATGAATAGGACTAGCCTATTTATAGAAATTGAAGGGACATGGTCGAATGGATACATAGTGGTTCAGCCAGCCCTTGTGTCCTCTGAAATGACATAATTAATTAATTACATGCATGAATGGAAGGGTATAATGATTCAGCTGAATGGAGGGGGCATGTCTCTTTGTCAAATGGTGTTTGAACCCCTTCAAGTTGGCACCTAAATGAAGCATTAAGAGCCTTGGCCGAATAGTTGGGCTCTTTGGTGTTTGACACACCTAAGAGGATTCCACACACTTGGCACATGGTTGCTGGTCACAAGGCGTGCACATGGTTCTCTAGGAGGCTTATGGTGTAGCCTTGGGCATGTGATGAAGTCTCAATCATGTGCAACAGCCTTGGGCATGAGTTGTGCTGCCTTCAAGCTTGTAAGTGTACAACTAGCTAGCAATGCAAGGGCTGGTGATAAAGGATCTTTCTAGCCGTGAAATCCCAAGAACCTTAGCATCACCTTTAGCTATGTTCAGCTACGTATGTTGTTACTTTCAGTAGCTTGTCTATAAATAGTCCAACTAGCTGAGTTTAGCTAGCCTTCAGCTCCTCCAGCTGAGTTGAGATTCTCATTGTGTTCTATGAGCTGCCATGAAGTTTGTGAGCTGATTATGAGCTATATATGAAAGTTTCCCCAATGTTTGCCATGCTTCCATGTACCTACATGTGCAAAGAAAATAAGGTAAATCAAAGGAGTTGAGCTTGTATGAACCAATTACCTTGATGTCGTGCATGTATATGATCTTGGTAGCTATGAATGCATGTCATAAGCTACGAACATGATGATATAACATATGTAAGCTAATATATAATACTTAGGAAATGTATTGAATGCAAATGAGCTAATAAATGAGTAATTAAGCATGTTGCCACGTCATGAATGCAAAGCTAATATAACATACTTAACATGGTTTGAAATAACATTGCACATAAAGATATGGATATGTTAAGTTACTCTTCAGCTATTGAAACATTATACAACTTAACATTGGATGGTGTTAAATTGTAAAATGAATTAAAAGCTTCAAGTCACTTAGTTAAGAGTATTTCCCTGAATTGTTTGGCTCTTGATCGAGTAATGGGACCTTGAGGCATCACTTCTGGATCCAAGGTGGGCGTGACCACATCACCCCCTTCTTTTAGGCAATTTGTCCCCAAATCATTTCCATATTCAAATAGTGACAAATCGGATATATTAAATGAAGCACTTACACCTCAAAACTCATTAGGTAACTCTAATTTATATGCATTGTCATTTATATTTTCCACAACTTGAAATGGACAGTCTCCTCAGGGTCATAGTTTGGATTTTCGTTGATTTGGGAACCTTTCTTTTCTAAGGTGTACCCAAATCAAATCACCCACTTTAAAGGTTACCTTCTTTCTTCCTTTGTTTGCTTGCTGATCATATTGTCGAACCTTTCTTTTAATATTGTCCTTGACTTGTTGATGAAGTCTTTTCATGAATTCTGCCTTGTCCTTTCCATCTTTGTTTACTATTTGATCACAAGGCAATGAAAGTAAGTCTAAAGAAGTTAAAGGGTTAAAGTCATACGCTACCTCAAATGGAGAATACATGGTTGATGAATGGATGGTTCGGTTGTAAGCAAACTCCACCTGTGGTAGACATTCTTCTCAAGTTTTGATGTTCTACTTAATGATGGATCTGAGTAATGTTGACAAAAATCTAGTAACCACTTCATTTTATCCATCTATTTGTAGATGGCATGTAGTAGAAAAAAGTAGTTTTGTGTCAACTTTACTCCACAAAGTCCTCCAGAAGTGGCTTAAGAATTTGACACATCTATTTGACACAATGCTTCGAGGAAGTCCATGCAACCTTACCAGTTCTCCGAAGAAAAAATTTGCAACATGGATGGCATCATCGGTCTTGTTGCATGGTATGAAGTGAGCCATTTTAAAGAACCTATCGACCACCACATATATTGAATCCTTTCCACTATTGATCTTAGGTAGCCCCAAAACAAAATCCATAGAGATATCCACCCACGACATGGTTGAAATTGGAAAAGGCATGTACAATCTATGGGGCATAACTCTTTATTTTACCTTTTTACACACTAATCATCTTTCACATACCTTTTCACGTACATTTTCATCTTTGGCCAAAAGAGATGTTCTTTGAAGATGCTAAGTGTTTTTTCAACACCAAAGTGTCCCATGAGTCCCCCTTCATTTGCTTCTTTGGTAAGCATTTCTCTCATGGACCCTTATGGGATGCAAAGTCTCTATTCCTTGAAAATATAGCATCATGTTGGTAGTATTTGTCATGAGCACCTGTTTCACATAACTTATACTTTTCTCCAAAGTCCAAGCAGTAGCCTAATGTTCTTTGATAAATGAGAAACCAAGAATTTTAGAACCCAAAGTTTTAAGTAAAACATACATGCGTGAAAGAACATACCTGCGTGAAAGAACATCATCCACAATGTTATCTTTTCATTTCTTATAGTGTATAACATAGGAAAAAGACTCAAGGAATTCGACCCATTTGGTGTGCCACTTGTTAAGCTTGTGTTATCCCTGGATATCCTTTAAGGCTTCATGGTCAGTGTGTATGAAAAATTCCCTTGCTGACAAATTCCCTTGCTGACAAATTCCCTTGGTAACAAATAGTGTTGCCAAGTTTCCAATGCCCGAATGAGTGCATACATCTCTTTTTCATAAGTTGGATAATTCAGAGTTGCACCATTTAGTTTCTCACTAAAGTAAGCAATTGCTTTTCTTCTTGACTCAAAACAGCACCAATCTAACTCCGGAGGCAACCCATTAAACTTCAAAGGTTTTATCAAAATTTGGCAAGGCTAGTAATAGTGCCTTTGTCAAACAATCATTGAGTTCGTTGAATGCTATATCTTGTTCTTTTCCCCAAGAGAAGTTTGAATTCTTTTAATAATCCCTGTTATGGGGGCGATAATAGAACTAAAATTTGGTATAAACCTTCGGTATAAACTATCCAATCCATGGAAACTCCAGACTTGACTGATGTTAATAGGTTTTGGCCACTCTTGAATTGCTTTAATCTTCTCTGGATCAACCGCCAATCCCTGTGAACTTACAATGAATCCTAATAAGGTAACTTGCTTAGTACAGAAAGCACACTTCTTGAGATTAGCATATAAGTGCTCTTCTTTCAAAGTGCCAAGAATATATCTTAAATATTCAACATGCTCATTCAAGGACTTACTGTATATTAAGATGTCATCAAAATAAACAACATAAAACTTACCAATGTTAGGCCGAAGGACATGGTTCATACAAACCTTGTTTGGTCTTGAATACAGTTTTCCACTCGTCACCTTCCTTCATTTTATTATGATGGTAGCCACTTTTCAAATCAATTTTGGAGAAGATGCTGGCACCACTAAGTTCATCAAGCATATCATACAGTCGAGGTAAAGGGTGTATGTACTTGATGGTGATTTGATTCACAGCCCTACAATCCACACACATTCTCCACATCCCATCTTTCTTTATCACCAACAAAACCGATACAACACAAGGATTTAAACTCTCCCGAATATATCCTTTTTCTAGTAGTTTTTGACTTGTTTTTGCAATTCCTTGGTTTCTTCATGATTGCTTCTGTATGCTGGTTTATTAGAAATGGTGGCTCCAGGAATGAAATCAATTTGATGTTCAATTCCTATAATTGGTGGTAAACCATCTGGAATTTCTTCAGGGAATATGTCTTCAAATTTCTGCAAAAGAGTGGAGATAGAAGAAGGCAAGCCTTCTAGAGGGTTAGTAAGTAGAAAACATTCCTTATGTATGAGTATAAGTATAGCTTTTTTTTGTAGATAAAAGTTTCTGAACATATCCTCTGCTAGCATATATGTTAATCTTTTGAGTGTAAATTTCTTTGTCATTTGCTTTCTCCTATTCTTCTATATGTGACTTAACGGTCACTTGGCATTCGTGGACTTGACTTGGAGGCATAGGTGCCAACGTGATTCTTCTTCCTTGATATTGGAAGGAATACACATTTGAAAATCCATCGTGAGTAGCCTTCTTATCAAATTGCCAAGGTCGTCCTCATATATTATGGCTTGCACTCATGGGCACCACATCACAAAGAACTTCATCCTTGTATCTTCATATGGAAAAAGGAACAACGACTTGTTTGGTTACCTTGGATTCCCCCGCATCATTGAGCCACTGCAATTTGTAAGGATGAGGATGTTTTGAAGTCTTTAGGCCAACTTCTCCACCATGTGAGTGCTTGCTACATTTGTACAAATTCCTCCATCAATGATCATTATGTAGACTTTATCTCCCACATGACATTTTGTATGAAATATATTCTCTCTTTGTTAATCTTCTTGACTTTCAATGTTCAAAGTCCTTTTAACTACAAAGATGTTGGATGGAAAAGACATGTTAGCAAAATAAGAAAAGTAAATGTGTAAAGGACCTTACCAAGTAATGTTCTCACAAAGCCTCACGAGTTCACTCCAAGGAAAATTGAATGTCTCTCAATCCGCTCGTGATTGCACTCTGGGACTTCAAGGCTTTTACTAGTCCTCTTCTAGTCTCTCACGCTCAAGCCTTTTTCCTCCCAATCTCTTTTTCTCGAGTTCTAAGTAACTTTACTCAAAATTATACCAAGTAATGCTTACTTGTTGTGCGTCGGCTGCAAATGGTTATTATGTATGGAAAAGAAAAATATAATATAAATGGTGGCTTAGAAATAAGAAAGAAAAAAATAAAGGGATTACTTACAACAAGTCACTTTACAACCTTTCTATCACCACAGTCAATTTGAGATGCTTACTTGAATTGCTTAGTGATGAGACTTGTTGTTGTGCTTTCAACTTTTCTTTTCAATCTTCTTTTGTTTTTTCCTTTTGTTTGTTCTTTGAGTGCTTGCAATTTTCTTTGCTGATTTTTTTTTATTTTCTTCACTTTCACTTAACTTGCACTTCTTTTTGTATTTCTATTTTTGTTGTTATTGCACGTTGCTTCTTCCACCAAAGCTCTGATACCACTTGATGTAAGGTACTACTACCTTAAATTGATTCTGGATCTAGGAAGGAATCAAAACAACATGCATAAGTGAATGGATCAAATAGATGGATTAATAGTTGATGTAAAGATGAAATTGAGGGCTATTTATGTTATGAGATTGGTAGCGAAGTATAATGATATGCCTATGGTATGGCTTATGAAAGAAATGATGGTTGGTGAGGATAGTATCCTAGAAAAACCAAGGAAGAACCAATGCTACAATGAGCAAAGACCTAGCCTTACAAATCTCTCTAAGGGATGGTAGAAAAGGATTTGGACCCACTGTCTATAAAGAGGCAAGAACCACAAGTATCAATAGAATAGATGTTGATGCCACATGTAAGAACTTACTTGATAAGTCGATAAAAGTCACAAGGACTTGAAAAAAGAGAATAATCTCACTTTAATTAATAAGAAATGTATGTTTACAAATGAATAGGACTAGCCTATTTATATAAATTGAAGGGACATGGTCGAATGGTTACATGGTGGTTCAGCCAGCCCTTGTGTCCCTCTGAAATGACATAATTAATTAATTGCATGCATGAATGGAAGGGTATAATGATTAGGTTGAATGGAGGGGGACATGTCTCTTGGTCAAATGGTGTTTGAACCCCTTCAAGTTGGCGCCTAAATGAAGCGTTAGGAGCTTTGGCCGAATAGTTACTCTCTTTGGTGGAATCTCTGTCTCTCTTTGATGGTTTTCAAATCGATGAAACACATGCTCTCTTGGACATCTGAGCTTTTTGTTTCCAAACCTCTCATTCTGAGCTCTCTCTAGAGATTTAGCATGATTGACCACTTCTTAGAACGAGCATAGATTTTAAACTATCAACAATTCTTTCAATCTGGGCGTAAGCCCTAAAAAAAATAATCATATGCATATTTTTAGTTGGAACTAGATCAACAGCAAATCTACTCAACTTATTAAAATCACACTCGTATTCATACATGGCGTGCTTTCCCTTGTTTCAGACTCATAAATTATTTGCTTAATAAATTTATCCTCGATATACTTGTGCTTGAACTCTTCTAGGAATAAAGACCATGTCACTTGGTCACTTGACATTCTCATGGTGACATTAGTCCACCATACCCGAGCTTGCCCTCATAGGGAAGAGACCACTCCATCTAACGTCTCCACTTTAGAACAGTGGAAACCCTCCAAAATGATCTTAACATCATTTAACCAAAGGTTTGCAGCAACAGGACCTTCCTCATCTTCACCCTTGAATTTAGGAGCTCCTAATCCTTTCAACTATTTTGCTATATTCATTATAGGAGTTGAGGGAGGATGCGGTTAGAAACGCGTCATAATAGCGTTGAACGTTATGAAAAACACTCCATGGTCTTGTACAGGCACTCCCTGTGGTGCCTGTTCTTCACCTTGTCTGGCCAGGGCATGTGAATTGCTATTACCTTCATGTATTTCATTTCCTGCTTCACTTTGAGAGCTCTCGTGGTCAGACATTTAATAAGATAATAACATTTAACTCTATTAGCTAAGACAACATATTCAATACACTATCATATCAGAAATTTTCACTATTTTGTTGGCATGTATACTTTTTAAAACATACATGACTTCGGTTTAAGCCTAGAATCGACTAAATCATAGCTCTCATACCATTAAATGTAACACACCAACCTCTATCCGACCCCTATACGAATTTGAGATGTCACATTGACTTTTCAAATCTTTTACTTTTAAAAGATAGTTAAAAATTTAAAACTTTTGTTTATATCAAACTGGTGGAACCTTTTAATGAAAATAATTACAAAAATTCAAACTATAATTGAGCACAAAAATTTTAAATTTACATAAATACAATAAAGTGTTTTATAAAATCGGATCAGAGCATATACGATTCAACATTTAACTACATGCCAACCAAATTTAATATAACAAGACACCTACTGTTATATCTTTTCTGATCTGATCTTCGGAAGAAATATATTATCATGACTCCTAGATTTGATCTTCTTTCTTCTTTGTACCTACGTGTGATACACTCACATGCTAAGCCGTTGACTTAGTAAGGCATATAAAGTGCATACTAAAACATTAAAACACTTAATCATATTCTAAGCATTTCATAAATCATATAAAGAAACCATAGAACACATCATAGAACAAAAACATACATGCATATATATATCATCATCGTGCATTGTACATTTATATAATTTCTTTTAATAGCCCTTGGTACATCATTAAGAACTTAAGGTATGTGAGTGCATTGAGGTTGTGCACTAATGTTGTCACCAAAGCTCATATAAATTGCACCGAAGTGCCACATAGAATTTGCACCGAAGTGCTACGTATAAATGTCCCAAAGGACCACATTTAAATGTCCCAAAAGACCGTGTAGAAATTTCCCAAAGGACCGCGTAGAACCCTCGACTCTTGGCATGCCAATTATACATTTAGCTCTCATATCACATACTTTTGGACTTTATCATTTATACCATTTTACCTATCTTATATCACATAGACATATAATCACATAGATCATGTAACACGTAGGATGAAATGTAACACATAGATCATGTAGAACAGTGTATGTAACACATAAACATATACTTGTACTCATAGCTTATACTCATGTACACATAGAAACAGAATAAAAAATATGATTATATTCATGTAAACATATACTCATATCAATGCATAAACTTTCAAACATTGTTTAAATCAAAATATTGGAAATGGACTCATCGTAAGTCTTATTTCCATAAAACAATATATATGGTAGTATGCACTAACCTTAGCCTCAGTTAGTCAACCAAAACTCTTATCTTTCTTTTGGTCAATATTATATCATCGATTCATCCTGAATTTGCTTTCGTTCAATATCTACACAAATATATGATTGATATGAAAATCAAAATTTGAATCACTAAAATCAATCATTAGTAGCTTAACCTAAAAATAAGCACTTAATTCACAATTTCATTTTAAAAGTTATTGGTACCCTAGGCCCAGTACTGTACTTCCTCACTACGATATCGATACTATACTTTAATATCGATACCAATTCTTCATTCTAGAATTTGCCTTCTAAAAATGGTATTGATATTGTCCATTGGTATCAATACCCCTAGTATTGATATTACTCATTCAGTATCGATATTGTTCTTCTGATTTTTACAATTTCATCTTATGGTATCGATACTATTCTTCTAGTATCGATACTCAAACCCAAATTTCACTTATTTTTATTTTGGAGTATTGGTATTGTTCATCCAGTACCGATACCCTTGCCCAGAATTTACCTATTTCAACTCAAAAATTTACTAAAACTTAATTAAATCTTTCACTTTAACCTCCTTTCAAGCCTTTAAACTGAACTACACTTATTAAAGCCAACTTATATCACTTTAATACACCTAAACATCCAAAACTCCACTAGATCACTTAAAACTATAAATCATTTCAATTTTTGAACATTGTTCTTAATCCTTTCTAACACCTTAAACTTTTTATTCTAGCTTATGACAAGTCTCATATAACTTTCAAATTCAATTACTAATCATTTCTGACCCATTCACTCAAAAACCCTCTTTATAAAAGGATCTTTAATTCACTCATCTCTTAACCTTAATCAATCTTAAGATTTCCTTAAGCTTATATAATACCCAAAAATCAAAAACCAACATAAAAACTCAAGAAATAACTAAGTCAAAGATCCCTTACCTTAGGTATGAAGACACGATAGATAGGAGGAAGAAAGGATGAAGAAAGAAAGAAAGAGAGAAATTTTTGGATTCCTTGAATTCTTTCTTCCCTTGATCCACGTGTATTTAAAACACCAATACTGATTTTTTAATTCATTTATTATCTAATGACCATTTTGCCCTTCCATCTCTCAATCTTTTTTAAACAATCCTACATAAAGAAATTCCAATTAAGTCCCTAAACTTTTTAATTTATCATAAATTAATCACCAAGTTTTAAAATCTTACACTTTGGTCACTAGCCCTGTATTTGGTAGTTACAAAAATACTAAAAATACTAAGCATTTTTGGATTTATAGGATTGATTCAGGGCTTTTTGGTCAGAATTTGGCAAAACGGATCGCGAAATCAGACTCACGACGTTGAAAAATGTTATAATAGAGGTTTTAAAAAAGATCGACGTCTGTCAATGGTCAATGGTCGGTCAACGGTCAATGGTCAACAGTGAACGCTTTTTTGGTTATGTTCAGGTCATGACATTTTGGGTCCAAACACGGGTCGGGTTGGGTCGAACCAAATTCAAACAACCTTCTCGACGGTGGGACTTCCCCACGCGTGGCGTCGCGTGCATGGCCTTCAGGGGTCATAAAAATCTAGAAAAATTTTATGTATATTTTAAAGGGTTTTGATACACTTACCAAACTTGGTTCACAGTGCTAAACAACGAAGAGCTCGATTTCAAAATGTTGAAAACCTAATCTTCTTCGCCCCTCACACGCTAGCAACAACGGAGATAAAGGACACCTTTGGACTTAGGACGATGCAAGGAACACAATGTTGCAGGAGGTGTCAAAAATAGAGCAACGGTCGGTGAAAAAATATCGATCAATCGTTTCATTCTATAAGATAAAATGGTGAAAATAGAGAAAATAATAGGGTTAAAACTTTCTAAAAATAAAAAGTTTCTGATTTTTGGGGTTTTAAATCCACACTCATGAAAAATGGTATAATTACACTATAGGTCCTCTAGTTTTAGTACTTTCTGAATTTGGATATGAATTTAATCAAAATTTTACTTTGGTCCTCAAATTTAATTAAAATTTTAATTTAGTCATTGAAAAAATTTTAAGAAAATTTTAGGCCCTAATTTGTGGTGTGACAACTCTCCCCCTTAAAAGAAATTTCATCATCAAAAAATTACCTAATAGAAATAGATGTGAAAAATGAGCCTCCAATAACCTAATTTTATGGGTTGACCTACGAAACTTTAAACTATCACTGAACTCTTAGTATTCTCCACCAGAATAATAAAAACCCCAAGAATATAATACGAAGCATATGAATGGGCAGAACTATTATCAAGCAAGACAGAGTAGAGAACTAAATGAATAGTAATAGTACCTGCAATCAAATTAGGCTCATCATGGTCGTGTCGACGTCTAGCAGCTTAAACCAACATAGGTTATATGGCCTCCGATCTGGTTGGACATATACTTTGAGAAGCTCGACTTCTACTAGTCGATCTCAATGCTCTCTCTTAACTATAGTTCTCTATTAGAGTCTGAAATGTACTCTAGTACGAGCAGGAGTACGAGCTAGTGTCTGAACTATAAGAAGTGGCTCTGGACAATCCCTCAAGAGATGGTAACCTGAACTACATCTAAAAAAGGTACCCAACTTCTTCCATAGTGCACACATATCGAAAAAGGTTGCAACCCTAAAGAACACCTTGACTAGAAAACATCACATATGGTAAATCTGACATCTCAGGCCTGGAATTCACACCGCCTCTCTGAGGAGACTTAGCTCTGTCTCTCTTCCTGGGGCGTGTAGAAAAGTCAACAGAACCATAAGGCCTCCTTAATTGGTCTCGGTCTTAGTCTCTATCACTCTGGTGCTCCATACCTACTCGTTCTATCTCCTCAGCGGTCTTGGCAATCTTAACCAAGGCATCAAAATTCCTCTCCCGATGGGTAGCAAATCGACTCTTGATCTCAGACCTGAGTTCATTCTTGAATCTCAAGCACCGATCCAACTTAGTATCAACAAGTCCAGTAGTATAGTGGTTCAATCTGATAAATTCAATCTCATAATCCATAAAAGACATATCAACCTACTCCAGATTCTGAAACTTCTGGCGTCACTCCTATAGGTATATCTCTCTAACGACTCAAAAAACATGCCCTGAAAAGATCCCAAGTCAACTGATTTCCCAGAATATTACCAAAAATCGATTGTCACCATCTAAAACTCTCTTTCTTCAGCATAGCTAGGGCCCCTTTTAACTTTTGCTCAGGTCTCAGGTCTATCTCATCCATAATCTTCTCTGTATCCTCTAACCAATACTCAACGTTAGTTGGAGGTCCACCAGTAATGTCCTCAAACTGAACTACTCTATAAACTACTAAAGACTTTGAAATATCGACCGCGAACATATTACTAGAGACTCTATCATCTCTCTAGAACATACGAAACTTAGCTCTATTGATGGCATCCATATCAATATCCTCATCCTCAGTGATGGGAGGGTCTCTTGCAGGTGCAACCTGATCATGTCGAGAAATAAATGAATCTACATGTGGAATAGGATCTCGAGGTGATATCAGATCATCTATCCTAACAAAAGGTCAAGTCGCTCACCCTCAACCGCGGTCATGACCTGACTTACTACCTCTAGCAGCACTCATTGGATAAATCTAAAAGTCTCTACGGAAAGAATTTGAGCTTAGGTTAGACTAGCATCAGGAATCTAGAATATATTTAAAACTCGTAAAATAAGATGACATAATTTTTGAAAAAATCAAAAGATCTTTAAAATTTAGAATTTAAGACTCATGCACAGTCCGAATGTTTAAACCAATGGCTCTGATAACACCAAATGTTACCCTTAGACATGGCCTAGATGTTATGCCAAAATGTAGGCGGTTATATATCTTATTCAAAAATTTCTTTTCATATTTAAAACAACGTTAAAATCCATATAACAATATAATATGAAATTAGTCATAAGAAAGGTTCTTACGTAAACATATATATATATTTATATATCATAAAACCGTGTAAAACATATGCATAACAAAATACCGATAATACAGATATATCGAGACAGTAACAAAAACAAGTGTAACCAAATTATAACAAAAAAGACATATA
Organism: Hibiscus syriacus; assembly: GCF_006381635.1. Taxonomy (NCBI): domain Eukaryota; kingdom Viridiplantae; phylum Streptophyta; class Magnoliopsida; order Malvales; family Malvaceae; genus Hibiscus; species Hibiscus syriacus. Next base: position 178,144 of record NW_024063297.1, read on the forward strand.
GAGATATACAATGGTACAAAAATAAGAGTAGTTGGTCCTTATGATGCCAAGTTGCTAGCTTACGGTCTGATACTATCTGAAAAGATTAAAATTTACAGAATGAACTAAAAAGCCTAGTGCGCTCCTTTACGGTGTATAAAAACAGATAAAATACTTCAGTAAAAACGTAGTTTATCAAACAAGTTTTAAAAATATGACCACTACCCCTATCCAATCACCAGAATGTGTAGGTTCCCCAAAACCATACACCCACATGTACACCTGGTAAGGCCTTATACATATAGCATAAGAACATGTGATAAGGATTTACCTTGAGCACAAAGTAGAGAAGCATGTGGCAAGGATTTACCCTTAACATAAAGAAGAGGAGCATGCGGTAATGTCTTACAAGTCATAGAATAAGATTGATATGTTTCCTCCAATAATAACCCCAATTACAGTAATAAACATGTATGTATTCGAGTGAAAACGGTAGTTTAATCCATTAAAAAAATAAAAATATTCCAGACTCATAAATCATATACAGAAAATATAAATCATAGATCATATTAGAAATGTTTATGTAATTCGATATCAATAAATATTATTCAGAAAATCAGGTATTTTGTCGTAAAAATATTCAGTATTATCATAAATCTAAAACAGTTTAGATGAATAGTTTAAAACAGTAATGTAACAACATCAGGAAACACGCATGTACCAATCTGAGTATTTTGATAAGAAAGCCTACTATTGAGTCTGATGATCACGATTAGCGGCAGCGCTAGATCCTACAAATAAAAAAATCCATATCAAAATCCTAATATGAATAATAATAATAACCTCTATTTAAACAATTTATATATAAACTACAAGTAACTCTCGAGGAATACGGATAGTACGAATCTGACAGACGAGAAGCACTGTATATAACTAACCCTTAGTCGGGGTGAAATATGAGTACCTCCATAAAAATATATTCTCGAATCAATTCCATAATCAAATCTCAAATAAATAAGAAAAAAATGCTAAAAATAATAAGCATTTTTGGATTAATGGGCTTAATTCGGGGATTTTGGATTAGAATTTGGCAAAACGGGTCGTAGAATTAGACTCAAGATGTCGAAAAATGTCAAGATAGAGGTTTTCTTTAAAAAAATTAATGTCGGTCAACAGTCAATGGTCGGTCAACGATCAATAGTCAACGGTGGACCGGTTCGATTCAGGTCGGGTTAGACACAGGTCGGGTCGGTCCAAATTCAAACAACCCACAAGGTAGTGGGACTTCCCAACGCTCAACGGCGACGCGTGTGCAGGACCTCCAGGTGTTGAAAAAATTCCTATGTATGTTTTAAAGGGTTTTGAGACACTTACCATGCTTAGTTCACTGCAGTGAACGGCTAAGATCTCGATTTCGAAATGTTTGAAACTTAATCTTCCCCACCCCTCACACGCTGGCGGTAATGAAGACAAAATGTACACCGGTTTTAGTACTAAAATGTACACTGTTGTAATTACAATATAGGTCCTCAAGTTTTAGTACTTTCTGAATTTGGATCTGAATTTAATCAAAATTTTATTTTGGTCCTAAAATGTATTTAAAATATATAAATTTAGTCCTAATAAATTTTAAGAAAATTTTAGGCCCAAATTTGGGGTATGACAATAATATTATGTCATATCATTATTTTGTTAACTCAACGGTCAAATGTAGCAGTGAAACATTAAAGTATAAATAAAACATAATATTAATTATATTTTTTTTATAAAAAATAATAATTAAGTGATCAAACAAAGACACGTGACTAAATGATATATCTAATAAGTAATTTATTCTATAAATAAAAATATAATTAATTGAAATAATGAGTAGAACCTTAAATAAATAATAATAATTTAATTGAAATAGTGAATATAACATTAAATAAGTAATGAGTTTAATAAGCTACATCAACTATTCCACCCCCAATTTCTCAATAATGTTAATATATAATTTGTGTGAGGTTAGCATAAGGACAAGATCTGAATTTGACGGGTACTGACCCGATTTGATCCTATTAGATCGGATTTAAAAAAAATCAGGTTCAGGTTAGGTTAGATCGGGTTTCTTAGAGGATAAGTTTCCGTCGGGTCAAGTTTAGGTTTATAGTGAAAAAACTCGACTCAACCCGTCTAAAAAAAAATAATTATGCACCATATATTTAAGGATAATTGTAACAATACCCCTCTTTTTATTATTTTTAATTAAGTACTTATTTTATGAAATACAATTAATAATTTTATATTATATCGAGTTAGGTCGGGTCGGAATCAAGTTTAATCTCAAAAGTCGAATCAAGTTATAAGTAAGGTGAAATTACCCTAAACTTAGATCGAATCGAGTTTCAGGTAAAAAATATAAAATTTTCAAACCTGTCGGGTTGACCGAAAACATGACATATACCCATAATTACGTAAGCCACGGATGGGATATGAGCATACCTAAATTGAATTTACTAGATACATACATATATATTAGTGTCTGAACTGAAATTGGAGTAACAAATAGAATAATTTAACAAAATTTCAATAATTGAATAATATTTAATAATATTTTAATAGTTATATCAAATGAAAACGAAGACAAAAATTTTAGGTTTTCTATATGTGAATTTATTAAATTATTTTAAATTAAGTCTAATTTAATAAAATGTATACGTTTTAGAGATTGAGATTGTAATTATATAATATTATCAACATTTTTGTTAAGTAACGACTAAATCTAATGGAGAAGTATCAAAATAGAAAGAAAAACTTATATGTGATATATGATTTTATAAAATAATAATTAAGTGATAAAACAAAGACCCAAAAATAAATGAGATACTAAATAAGTAATATCTCTAAAAATAGAAAAACATAATTTAAGTAAATAATGAATAGAAACTTAAATAAATAATAATTTAAATAAAAATTAATTTAAGTGAAACAATAAAAAAACGTTTTTTGATTAATAAGAACTTAAATAAATAATTTTTTTTGGAAGGGAAATAAATAATATTTAAATAAAAATACGATTTAAGTAAAAGTAGTAAATAGAATTTAAATAAATACTAGTAATTTAAATCAAACTATTGATTAAATAAAAAGATGTGGTTAAAGTAAAAGTAGTAAATAGAATTTGAATAAATACTAGTAATTTAAATCAAACTATTATTTAAATAGAAAGATAGATTTAAGTAAAAGTAGTAAATAGAATTTAAATCAAACAATACCAACTCTTTCCCCTAACGTTTATATCTCTCAACGTTCAGTCGGTCATTGTAGTGTTTATATCCTTGGGAGTTCGATTTTGCTCAGCGTAAATTCAATTTCAAAGTGAAATAGAGAAAAACCCTAAAAGGAACACATATTTCGTAGTAAAATTATGAAAGTTTTACACCGAGACGTAGTTCCCAACGGCCCCGGCGTCGTAAAGGTATATAAAAAGTTTTTTTTTTTTGAATTATGAGCTTTTCTTTTAATGAAATAGTGTTTATTGCAGTTGGTACCGGTAGATTCAGATGATCTCTGGCTTGTTTACAATTTGATAGCTACTGGAGACAGGGTTATGGCTGTAACCTTCAGGTTTTCTTTGCTCCACTTTTTTTATTTTCTGTGTTAAAAAAAATTGTTGTGATACATATTTGAATAGAATTTAGCTGCTTTATTTTTTATGGATGTGTTAAATTAGGATTTTATAGGACTTTTTGTAGTATAGTTAGTTTCAATTCTTACTTGTTCGTCACCTTTTTTTTGTTATTATTTTACTCATAAGTCGGTTATTTGTTGATATATATATATATGTATATCAACTTGTTTTAATCCCAATCAATATTTTTGGGTTCTTCTTGTTAATTCAACATTCTGTGGCTTATAGCAATGCAAGTATAATAGCTGTCCTATAAAACATCGACTTCAAACTCAAAGGTTTTTCTCATATTAGATCATAAGTTTAACTGCAGATGTATTTTTAGTGTGTAAATATGAATAATTTGATGTTATAAGTTTCTTGATGTCAATCCATATTAGTATGTACATTCTATAATAGGAAAGTTTTAAGGGCGAAATCTGGTGGAAAAAATTCAGACGTGTTGCCATGAAGTTGGAAATTGAAGTTGAGGTAAGATTATTGATTTTTTTCCAGTTGTTTGAATTGCCAACAATTTTAACAGTGTGGCTGATTTGTACTTTTGTGGTTATGATTAAGTTTCAAATCCTCCAAACAGGAAAAAAAATTCTGAAGCTGCTTTTAATTATGAACATTGATACTGATATTAAGTCATATTTCTTTAGGCGATGGATTATGACAAAGAAGGAGCAGTCTTGCGTATAAAGGGGAGAACATCTTGCAGAATGAATATGTTACGGTAGATGCACCTTAGAATGTTGCCTCTTGTTTAATATTTTTTATTGCTTTTAAATGCATCATTGTCTTGTTGCAGATAGGGGCATTCCATACTCTACAACTTCATCTTTGTCGACCGTTTGTATTAACAAAGGTAGCTATTCTTTTTGGCATTATTTGTGTATCCTTTCTTGTAAATCATTCTGGTCGATCCTGATTGCAACACTTAATACTGGCTAAATTCCTAGGTTATATTCTCTATGGCCATTCTTTCTTTTATATCCTTCTGAACACAATCGTCTTTTGGAATTCATGGACCTGATACAGAATGATTACTTGGAATATTTAACACATCGCATTAGCTAGTTACTTGAATTGTGTTCCTCAGGGATTTTGGTTTATCTTATTAGTCTTATTGTTGTAAAATATGAATAGTTTTTTCATTTTAGTTTCTCTTTAAAGTATGTCATCTTCTAGCTCTCAAAAATATTTGATACTCCAGCAGAATAATGGAATTTTACTTTCATATCTTAGGAAACATGGGACTCATTGGCATTAGATGTTCTCCATCAGGCCTCTGGTATGTAGTCTGACTTCTCCAATTGTCTGTCTCCATTATACTTGAGAATGAAAGCATCTGACGTTTATTATCATGCTCAGA